>NC_091180.1:1430350-1547173 GCF_040958095.1 Procambarus clarkii | reverse complement strand
TTTTATACCCACATATGCCAAGTACTAAAAGCGGCGTTTGGTCACATTTGTCCAACCCCCCAGCAATTTTCAAAATATCCAAACATCCCAATTTCGAGGCCTGAGCCATATTTTGGAGCCAAATTCTGGCTCTCTGCACGTATTCGCAGTTTGAAATTATGACTTTTTATACCTAACATATGCCAAGTACTGAAAGCGGCGTTTGGTCATATTTGTCCAAACTCCCCTGCAGTTTTCAAAATATCCCAAACATCCCAATTTCGAGGCCTGAGCCATATTTTGGAGCCAAATTCTGGCTCTCTGCACGTATTCGCAGTTTGAAATTGCGACTTATTATACCCAACATATGGCAAGTACTGAAAGCGGCGTTTGATCACATTTGTCCCAAACCTCCCTGCAGTTTTCAAAATATCCCAAACATCCCAATTTCGAGGCCTGAGCCATACTTTGGAGGCAAATTCAGGCTCTCTGCACGTATTCGCAGTTTGAAATTGTGACTTTTTTATACCCAGCATATGCCAAGTACTGAAAGCGGCGTTGGGTCATATTTGTCCCAAACTCCCCTGTAGTTTTTAAAATATCCCAAACATCCCAATTTCGAGGCCTGAGTCATATTTTGGAGCCAAATTCTTGCTCTCTGCACATATTCGCAGTTTGAAATTGCGACTTTTTTATACCAACATATGCCAAGTACTGAATGAGGTGTTTGGTCACATTTGTCCCAAACCTCCCTGCAGTTTTCAAAATATCCCAAACATCTCAATTTCAAGGCCTGAGCCATATTTTGGAGCCAAATTCTGGCTGTATGCACGTATTCGCAGTTTGATATTACGAATATTTATACCCAACATATGCCAAGTCCTGAAAGCGGCAGTGAGTCACATTTTGCACAAACTCCCCTGCAGTTTTCAAAATATTCCAAACATCCCAATTTCGAGGCCTGACCTATATTTTGCAGCCAAACTCTGGCTCTCTGCACGTATTCGCAGTTTGAAATTACGACTTTTTATACCCAACATATGCCAAGTACTGAATGCGGCGTTTGGTCACATTTGTCCCAATCCCCCCTTGCAATTTTCTAAATATCCCAAACATCCCAATTTCGAGGCCTGAGCCATATTTTGGAGCCAAATTCTGGCTCTCTGCACGTATTCGCAGTTTGAAATTACGACTTTTTATACCCAACATATGTTAAGACCTGAAAGCGGCAGTGTGTGACATTTTGCACAAACTCCCCTGCAGTTTTCAAAATAACCCAAATATCCCAATTTCGAGGCCTGAGCCATATTTTGGAGCCAAATTCATGCTCTCTGCACGCATTCGCAGTTTGAAATTACGACTTTTCATACCCAACATATGCCAAATACTGAATGCGGCGTTTGGTCACATTTTTCCCAAACCCCCCTGCAGTTTTCAAAATATCCCAAACATCCCAATTTCGAGGCCTGAGCCATATTTTGGAGCCAAATTCTGGCTCTATGCACGTATTCGCAGTTTGAAATTACGACTTTTTATACCCAACATATGCCAAGTCCTGAAAGCGGCAATGAGTGACATTTTGCACAAACTCCCCTGCAGTTTTCGAAATATCCCAAATATTTCAATTTCGAGGCCAAGCCATATTTTGGAGCCAAATTCTGGCTCTTTGCACATCTTCGCAGTTTGAAATTACGACTTTTTTATACTCAGCATATGCCAAGTACTGAAAGCGGCGTTGGGTCATATTTGTCCCAAACTCCCCTGTAGTTTTTAAAATATCCCAAACATCCCAATTTCGAGGCCTGAGTCATATTTTGGAGCCAAATTCTTGCTCTCTGCACATATTCGCAGTTTGAAATTGCGACTTTTTTATACCAACATATGCCAAGTACTGAATGAGGTGTTTGGTCACATTTGTCCCAAACCTCCCTGCAGTTTTCAAAATATCCCAAACATCTCAATTTCAAGGCCTGAGCCATATTTTGGAGCCAAATTCTGGCTGTATGCACGTATTCGCAGTTTGATATTACGAATATTTATACCCAACATATGCCAAGTCCTGAAAGCGGCAGTGAGTCACATTTTGCACAAACTCCCCTGCAGTTTTCAAAATATTCCAACATCCCAATTTCGAGGCCTGACCCATATTTTGCAGCCAAATTCTGGCTCTCTGCACGTATTCGCAGTTTGAAATTACGACTTTTTATACCCAACATATGCCAAGTACTGAATGCGGCGTTTGGTCACATTTGTCCCAATCCCCCCTTGCAATTTTCTAAATATCCCAAACATCCCAATTTCGAGGCCTGAGCCATATTTTGGAGCCAAATTCTGGCTCTCTGCACGCATTCGCAGTTTGAAATTACGACTTTTCATACCCAACATATGCTAAATACTGAATGCGGCGTTTGGTCACATTTGTCCCAAACCCCCCTGCAGTTTTCAAAATATCCCAAACATCCCAATTTCGTGGCCTGAGCCATATTTTGGAGCCAAATTCTGGCTCTATGCACGTATTCGCAGTTTGAAATTACGAGTTTTTATACCCAACATATGCCAAGTACTGAAAGCGGCGTTTGGTCATATTTGTCCCAAACTCCCCTGCAGTTTTCAAAATATCCCAAACGAACCAATTTCGAGGCCTGAGTCATATTTTGGAGCCAAATTCTGGCTCTCTGCACGTATTCGCAGTTTGAAATTACTACTTTTTATACTCAACATATGTTAAGACCTAAAAGCGGCAGTGTGTGACATTTTGCACAAACTCCCCTGCAGTTTTCAAAATATCCCAAATATCCCAATTTCGAGGCCTGAGCCATATTTTGGAGCCAAATTCAGGCTCTCTGCATGTATTCGCAGTTTGAAATTAAGACTTTTCATACCCAACATATGCCAAGTACTGAAAGCGGCAGTGAGTGATATTTTGCACAAACTATCGTGCAGCTTTCGAAATATCCCAAACATCCCAATTTCGAGGCCTGAGCCATATTTTCGAGCCAAATTCTGGCTCTCTTCACGTATTTGTTGTTTGAAATTACGACTTTTTTATACCCAACATATGCCAAGTACTGAAAGCGGCGTTTGGTCACATTTGTCCCAATCCTCCCAGCAATTTTCAAAATATCCCAAACATCCCAATTTCGAGGCCTGAGCCATATTTTGGAGCCAAATTCAGGCTCTCTGCACGTATTCGCAGTTTGAAATTACGACTTTTTATACCAAACATATGCCAAGTACTGAAAGCGGCGTTTGGTCATATTTGTCCAAACTCCCCTGCAGTTTTCAAAATATCCCAAACATCCCAATTTCGAGGCCTGAGCCATATTTTGGAGCCAAATTCTGGCTCTCTGCACGTATTCGCAGTTTGAAATTGCGACTTATTATACCCAACATATGCCAAGTACTTAAAGCGGCGTTTGGTCAGATTTGTCCCAAACCTCCCAGCAGTTCTCAAAATATCCAAAACATCCCAATTTCGAGGCCTGAGCCATACTTTGGAGGCAAATTCTGGCTCTCTGCACGTATTCGCAGTTTGAAATTGTGACTTTTTTATACCCAGCATATGCCAAGTACTGAAAGCGGCGCTGGGTCATATTTGTCCCAAACTCCCCTGTAGTTTTAAAAATATCCCAAACATCCCAATTTCGAGGCCTGAGTCATATTTTGGAGCCAAATTCTTGCTCTCTGCACATATTCGCAGTTTGAAATTGCGACTTTTTTATACCAACATATGCCAAGTACTGAATGAGGTGTTTGGTCACATTTGTCCCAAACCTCCCTGCAGTTTTCAAAATATCCCAAACATCTCAATTTCAAGGCCTGAGCCATATTTTGGAGCCAAATTCTGGCTGTATGCACGTATTCGCAGTTTGATAATAGGAATATTTATACCCAACATATGCCAAGTCCTGAAAGCGGCAGTGAGTCACATTTTGCACAAACTCCCCTGCAGTTTTCGAAATATTCCAAACATCCCAATTTCGAGGGCTGACCCATATTTTGCAGCCAAATTCTGGCTCTCTGCACGTATTCGCAGTTTGAAATTACGAATTTTTATACCCAACATATGCCAAGTACTGAAAGCGGCGTTTGGTCACATTTGTCCCAAACCTCCCTGCAAGATTTCAAAATATCCCAAACATCCCAATTTCGAGGCCGGAGCCATATTTTGGAGCCAAATGCTGGCTCTATGCACGTATTCGCAGATTGATATTATGACTTTTTATACCCAACATATGCCAAGACCTGAAAGCGGCAGTGAGTGACATTTAACACAAACTCCCCTGCAGTTTTCGAAATATCCAAAATATCCCAATTTCGAGGCCTGAGCCATATTTTGGAACCAAATTCTCGCTCTCTGCACGTATTCGCAGTTTGAAATTACGACTTTTTTACTCAACATATGCCAAGTCCTGAAAGCGGCAGTGAGTCACATTTTGCACAAACTCCCCTGCAGTTTTCAAAATATTCCAAACATCACAATTTCGAGGCCTGACCCATATTTTGCAGCCAAATTCTGGCTCTCTGCACGTATTCGCAGTTTGAAATTACGAATTTTTATACCCAACATATGCCAAGTACTGAAAGCGGCGTTTGGTCACATTTGTCCCAAACCTCCCTGCAAGATTTCAAAATATCCCAAACATCCCAATTTCGAGGCAGGAGCCATATTTTGGAGCCAAATGCTGGCTCTATGCACGTATTCGCAGATTGATATTATGACTTTTTATACCCAACATATGCCAAGACCTGAAAGCGGCAGTGAGTGACATTTAACACAAACTCCCCTGCAGTTTTCGAAATATCCAAAATATCCCAAATTCGAGGCCTGAGCCATATTTTGGAGCCAAATTCTCGCTCTCTGCACGTATTCGCAGTTTGAAATTACGACTTTTTTACTCAACATATGCCAAGTACTGAAAGCGGCGTTTGGTCACATTTGTCCCAATCCCCCCTTGCAATTTTGTAAATATCCCAAACATCCCAATTTCGAGGCCTGAGCCATATTTTGGAGCCAAATTCTGGCTCTCTGCACGTATTCGCAGTTTGAAATTACGACTTTTAAACCCAACATATGCCAAGTACTGAAAGCGGCGTTTGGTCATATGTGTCCCAAACTCCCCTGCAGTTTTCAAAATATCCCAAACATCCCAATTTCGAGGCCTGAGCCATATTTTGGAGCCAAATTCTGGCTCTATGCTCGTATTCGCAGTTTGAAATTACGAATTTTTATTCCCAACCTATGCCAAGTCCTGAAAGCAGCAGTGAGTGATACTTTGCACAAACTCCCCTGCAGCTTTCGAAATATCCAAAATATCCAATTTCGAGGCCTGAGCCATATTTTCGAGCCAAATTCTGGCTCTCTGCACGTATTCGTTGTTTGAAATTACAACTTTTTTATACCCAACATATGCCAAGTACTAAAAGCGGCGTTTGGTCACATTTGTCCCAATCCCCCCAGCAATTTTCAAAATATCCCAAACATCCCAATTTCGAGACCTGAGCCATATTTTGGGGCCAAATTCTGGCTCTCTGCACGTATTTGCAGTTTGAAATTGCGAATTTTTTATACCCAACATATGCCAAGTACTGAAAGCGGCGTTTGGTCATATTTGTCCCAAACTCCCCTGCAGTTTTCAAAATATCCCAAACTTCCCTATTTCCAGGCCTGAGTCATATTTTGGAGCCAAATTCAGGCTCTCTGCACGTATTCGCAGTTTAAATTACGACTTTTTATACCCAACATATGCCAAGTACTGAAAGCGGCGTTTGGTCATATTTGTCCCAAACTCCCCTGCAGTTTTCAAAATATCCCAAACTTCCCAATTTCGAGGCCTGAGTCATAATTTGGAGCCAAAATCTGGCTCTCTACACGTATTCGCAGTTTGAAATTACGACTTTTTATACCCAACATATGTTAAGACCTGAAAGCGGCAGTGTGTGACATTTTGCACAAACTCCCCTGCAGTTTTCAAAATAACCCAAATATCCCAATTTCGAGGCCTGAGCCATATTTTGGAGCCAAATTCATGCTTTCTGCACGTATTCGCAGTTTGAAATAACGACTTTTCATACCCAACTTATGCCAAATACTGAATGCGGCGTTTGGTCACATTTGTCCCAAACCCTCCTGCAGTTTTCAAAATATCCCAAACATCCCAATTTCGAGGCCTGAGCCATATTTTGGAGCCAAATTCTGGCTCTATGCACGTATTATCAGTTTGAAATTACGACTATTTATTCCCAACATATGCCAAGTCCTGAAAGCGGCAGTGAGTGATTCTTTGCACAAACTCCCCTGCAGCTTTCGAAATATCCAAAATATCCCAATTTCGAGGCCTGAGCCATATTTTCGAGCCAAATTCTGGCTCTCTGCACGTATTCGTTGTTTGAAATTACGACTTTTTTATACCCAACATATGCCAAGTACTAAAAGCGGCGTTTGGTCACATTTGTCCCAATCCCCCCAGCAATTTTCAAAATATCCCAAACATCCCAATTTCGAGGCCTGAGCCATATTTTGGAGCCAAATTCTGGCTCTCTGCACGTATTCGCAGTTTGAAATTATGACTTTTTATACCTAACATATGCCAAGTACTGAAAGCGGCGTTTGGTCATATTTGTCCAAACTCCCCTGCAGTTTTCAAAATATCCCAAACATCCCAATTTCGAGGCCTGAGCCATATTTTGGAGCCAAATTCTGGCTCTCTGCACGTATTCGCAGTTTGAAATTGCGACTTATTATACCCAACATATGGCAAGTACTGAAAGCGGCGTTTGATCACATTTGTCCCAAACCTCCCTGCAGTTTTCAAAATATCCCAAACATCCCAATTTCGAGGCCTGAGCCATACTTTGGAGGCAAATTCAGGCTCTCTGCACGTATTCGCAGTTTGAAATTGTGACTTTTTTATACCCAGCATATGCCAAGTACTGAAAGCGGCGTTGGGTCATATTTGTCCCAAACTCCCCTGTAGTTTTTAAAATATCCCAAACATCCCAATTTCGAGGCCTGAGTCATATTTTGGAGCCAAATTCTTGCTCTCTGCACATATTCGCAGTTTGAAATTGCGACTTTTTTATACCAACATATGCCAAGTACTGAATGAGGTGTTTGGTCACATTTGTCCCAAACCTCCCTGCAGTTTTCAAAATATCCCAAACATCTCAATTTCAAGGCCTGAGCCATATTTTGGAGCCAAATTCTGGCTGTATGCACGTATTCGCAGTTTGATATTACGAATATTTATACCCAACATATGCCAAGTCCTGAAAGCGGCAGTGAGTCACATTTTGCACAAACTCCCCTGCAGTTTTCAAAATATTCCAAACATCCCAATTTCGAGGCCTGACCTATATTTTGCAGCCAAATTCTGGCTCTCTGCACGTATTCGCAGTTTGAAATTACGACTTTTTATACCCAACATATGCCAAGTACTGAATGCGGCGTTTGGTCACATTTGTCCCAATCCCCCCTTGCAATTTTCTAAATATCCCAAACATCCCAATTTCGAGGCCTGAGCCATATTTTGGAGCCAAATTCTGGCTCTCTGCACGTATTCGCAGTTTGAAATTACGACTTTTTATACCCAACATATGTTAAGACCTGAAAGCGGCAGTGTGTGACATTTTGCACAAACTCCCCTGCAGTTTTCAAAATAACCCAAATATCCCAATTTCGAGGCCTGAGCCATATTTTGGAGCCAAATTCATGCTCTCTGCACGCATTCGCAGTTTGAAATTACGACTTTTCATACCCAACATATGCCAAATACTGAATGCGGCGTTTGGTCACATTTGTCCCAAACCCCCCTGCAGTTTTCAAAATATCCCAAACATCCCAATTTCGAGGCCTGAGCCATATTTTGGAGCCAAATTCTGGCTCTATGCACGTATTCGCAGTTTGAAATTACGACTTTTTATACCCAACATATGCCAAGTCCTGAAAGCGGCAATGAGTGACATTTTGCACAAACTCCCCTGCAGTTTTCGAAATATCCCAAATATTTCAATTTCGAGGCCAAGCCATATTTTGGAGCCAAATTCTGGCTCTTTGCACATCTTCGCAGTTTGAAATTACGACTTTTTTATACCCAGCATATGCCAAGTACTGAAAGCGGCGTTGGGTCATATTTGTCCCAAACTCCCCTGTAGTTTTTAAAATATCCCAAACATCCCAATTTCGAGGCCTGAGTCATATTTTGGAGCCAAATTCTTGCTCTCTGCACATATTCGCAGTTTGAAATTGCGACTTTTTTATACCAACATATGCCAAGTACTGAATGAGGTGTTTGGTCACATTTGTCCCAAACCTCCCTGCAGTTTTCAAAATATCCCAAACATCTCAATTTCAAGGCCTGAGCCATATTTTGGAGCCAAATTCTGGCTGTATGCACGTATTCGCAGTTTGATATTACGAATATTTATACCCAACATATGCCAAGTCCTGAAAGCGGCAGTGAGTCACATTTTGCACAAACTCCCCTGCAGTTTTCAAAATATTCCAAACATCCCAATTTCGAGGCCTGAGCCATATTTTGGAGCCAAATTCTGGCTCTCTGCACGTATTCGCAGTTTGAAATTACGACTTTTAAACCCAACATATGCCAAGTACTGAAAGCGGCGTTTGGTCATATGTGTCCCAAACTC
Organism: Procambarus clarkii; assembly: GCF_040958095.1. Lineage (NCBI taxonomy): Eukaryota > Metazoa > Arthropoda > Malacostraca > Decapoda > Cambaridae > Procambarus > Procambarus clarkii. The sequence continues at coordinate 1,538,545 of NC_091180.1, read as the reverse complement.
CCCTGCAGTTTTCAAAATATCCCAAACATCCCAATTTCGAGGCCTGAGCCATATTTTGGAGCCAAATTCTGGCTCTCTACACGTATTCGCAGTTTGAAATTACGACTTTTTATACCCAACATATGTTAAGACCTGAAAGCGGCAGTGTGTGACATTTTGCACAAACTCCCCTGCAGTTTTCAAAATAACCCAAATATCCCAATTTCGAGGCCTGAGCCATATTTTGGAGCCAAATTCATGCTCTCTGCACGCATTCGCAGTTTGAAATTACGACTTTTCATACCCAACATATGCTAAATACTGAATGCGGCGTTTGGTCACATTTGTCCCAAACCCCCCTGCAGTTTTCAAAATATCCCAAACATCCCAATTTCGTGGCCTGAGCCATATTTTGGAGCCAAATTCTGGCTCTATGCACGTATTCGCAGTTTGAAATTACGACTTTTTATACCCAACATATGCCAAGTCCTGAAAGCGGCAATGAGTGACATTTTGCACAAACTCCCCTGCAGTTTTCGAAATATCCCAAATATTTCAATTTCGAGGCCAAGCCATATTTTGGAGCCAAATTCTGGCTCTTTGCACATCTTCGCAGTTTGAAATTACGACTTTTTATACCCAACATATGCCAAGTACAGAAAGCGGCGTTTGGTCACATTTGTCCTAATCCCCCCAGCAATTTTCAAAATATCCCAAACATCCCAATTTCGAGGTGTGAGCCATATTTTGGAGCCAAATTCTGCCTCTCTGCACGTATTCGCAGTTTGAAATTACGAGTTTTTATACCCAACATATGCCAAGTACTGAAAGCGGCGTTTGGTCATATTTGTCCCAAACTCCCCTGCAGTTTTCAAAATATCCCAAACGAACCAATTTCGAGGCCTGAGTCATATTTTGGAGCCAAATTCTGGCTCTCTGCACGTATTCGCAGTTTGAAATTACTACTTTTTATACTCAACATATGTTAAGACCTAAAAGCGGCAGTGTGTGACATTTTGCACAAACTCCCCTGCAGTTTTCAAAATATCCCAAATATCCCAATTTCGAGGCCTGAGCCATATTTTGGAGCCAAATTCAGGCTCTCTGCATGTATTCGCAGTTTGAAATTAAGACTTTTCATACCCAACATATGCCAAGTACTGAAAGCGGCAGTGAGTGATATTTTGCACAAACTATCGTGCAGCTTTCGAAATATCCCAAACATCCCAATTTCGAGGCCTGAGCCATATTTTCGAGCCAAATTCTGGCTCTCTTCACGTATTTGTTGTTTGAAATTACGACTTTTTTATACCCAACATATGCCAAGTACTGAAAGCGGCGTTTGGTCACATTTGTCCCAATCCTCCCAGCAATTTTCAAAATATCCCAAACATCCCAATTTCGAGGCCTGAGCCATATTTTGGAGCCAAATTCAGGCTCTCTGCACGTATTCGCAGTTTGAAATTACGACTTTTTATACCAAACATATGCCAAGTACTGAAAGCGGCGTTTGGTCATATTTGTCCAAACTCCCCTGCAGTTTTCAAAATATCCCAAACATCCCAATTTCGAGGCCTGAGCCATATTTTGGAGCCAAATTCTGGCTCTCTGCACGTATTCGCAGTTTGAAATTGCGACTTATTATACCCAATATATGCCAAGTACTTAAAGCGGCGTTTGGTCAGATTTGTCCCAAACCTCCCAGCAGTTCTCAAAATATCCAAAACATCCCAATTTCGAGGCCTGAGCCATACTTTGGAGGCAAATTCTGGCTCTCTGCACGTATTCGCAGTTTGAAATTGTGACTTTTTTATACCCAGCATATGCCAAGTACTGAAAGCGGCGCTGGGTCATATTTGTCCCAAACTCCCCTGTAGTTTTAAAAATATCCCAAACATCCCAATTTCGAGGCCTGAGTCATATTTTGGAGCCAAATTCTTGCTCTCTGCACATATTCGCAGTTTGAAATTGCGACTTTTTTATACCAACATATGCCAAGTACTGAATGAGGTGTTTGGTCACATTTGTCCCAAACCTCCCTGCAGTTTTCAAAATATCCCAAACATCTCAATTTCAAGGCCTGAGCCATATTTTGGAGCCAAATTCTGGCTGTATGCACGTATTCGCAGTTTGATAATAGGAATATTTATACCCAACATATGCCAAGTCCTGAAAGCGGCAGTGAGTCACATTTTGCACAAACTCCCCTGCAGTTTTCGAAATATTCCAAACATCCCAATTTCGAGGGCTGACCCATATTTTGCAGCCAAATTCTGGCTCTCTGCACGTATTCGCAGTTTGAAATTACGAATTTTTATACCCAACATATGCCAAGTACTGAAAGCGGCGTTTGGTCACATTTGTCCCAAACCTCCCTGCAAGATTTCAAAATATCCCAAACATCCCAATTTCGAGGCCGGAGCCATATTTTGGAGCCAAATGCTGGCTCTATGCACGTATTCGCAGATTGATATTATGACTTTTTATACCCAACATATGCCAAGACCTGAAAGCGGCAGTGAGTGACATTTAACACAAACTCCCCTGCAGTTTTCGAAATATCCAAAATATCCCAATTTCGAGGCCTAAGCCATATTTTGGAACCAAATTCTCGCTCTCTGCACGTATTCGCAGTTTGAAATTACGACTTTTTTACTCAACATATGCCAAGTCCTGAAAGCGGCAGTGAGTCACATTTTGCACAAACTCCCCTGCAGTTTTCAAAATATTCCAAACATCACAATTTCGAGGCCTGACCCATATTTTGCAGCCAAATTCTGGCTCTCTGCACGTATTCGCAGTTTGAAATTACGAATTTTTATACCCAACATATGCCAAGTACTGAAAGCGGCGTTTGGTCACATTTGTCCCAAACCTCCCTGCAAGATTTCAAAATATCCCAAACATCCCAATTTCGAGGCAGGAGCCATATTTTGGAGCCAAATGCTGGCTCTATGCACGTATTCGCAGATTGATATTATGACTTTTTATACCCAACATATGCCAAGACCTGAAAGCGGCAGTGAGTGACATTTAACACAAACTCCCCTGCAGTTTTCGAAATATCCAAAATATCCCAAATTCGAGGCCTGAGCCATATTTTGGAGCCAAATTCTCGCTCTCTGCACGTATTCGCAGTTTGAAATTACGACTTTTTTACTCAACATATGCCAAGTACTGAAAGCGGCGTTTGGTCACATTTGTCCCAATCCCCCCTTGCAATTTTCTAAATATCACAAACATCCCAATTTCGAGGCCTGAGCCATATTTTGGAGCCAAATTCTGGCTCTCTGCATGTATTCGCAGTTTGAAATTACGACTTTTAAACCCAACATATGCCAAGTACTGAAAGCGGCGTTTGGTCATATGTGTCCCAAACTCCCCTGCAGTTTTCAAAATATCCCAAACATCCCAATTTCGAGGCCTGAGCCATATTTTGGAGCCAAATTCTGGCTCTATGCTCGTATTCGCAGTTTGAAATTACGAATTTTTATTCCCAACCTATGCCAAGTCCTGAAAGCGGCAGTGAGTGATACTTTGCACAAACTCCCCTGCAGCTTTCGAAATATCCAAAATATCCCAATTTCGAGGCCTGAGCCATATTTTCGAGCCAAATTCTGGCTCTCTGCACGTATTCGTAGTTTGAAATTACGACTTTTTTATACCCAACATATGCCAAGTACTAAAAGCGGCGTTTGGTCACATTTGTGCCAACCCCCCAGCAATTTTCAAAATATCGCAAACATCCCAATTTCGAGGCCTGAGCCATATTTTGGGGCCAAATTCTGGCTCTCTGCACGTATTCGCAGTTTGAAATTGCGAATTTTTTATACCCAACATATGCCAAGTACTGAAAGCGGCGTTTGGTCATATTTGTCCCAAACTCCCCTGCAGTTTTCAAAATATCCCAAACTTCCCTATTTCCAGGCCTGAGTCATATTTTGGAGCCAAATTCAGGCTCTCTGCACGTATTCGCAGTTTAAATTACGACTTTTTATACCCAACATATGCCAAGTACTGAAAGCGGCGTTTGGTCATATTTGTCCCAAACTCCCCTGCAGTTTTCAAAATATCACAAACTTCCCAATTTCGAGGCCAGAGTCATATTTTGGAGCCAAATTCTGGCTCTCTACACGTATTCGCAGTTTGAAATTACGACTTTTTATACCCAACATATGTTAAGACCTGAAAGCGGCAGTGTGTGACATTTTGCACAAACTCCCCTGCAGTTTTCAAAATAACCCAAATATCCCAATTTCGAGGCCTGAGCCATATTTTGGAGCCAAATTCATGCTTTCTGCACGTATTCGCAGTTTGAAATTACGACTTTTCATACCCAACATATGCCAAATACTGAATGCGGCGTTTGGTCACATTTGTCCCAAACCCCCCTGCAGTTTTCAAAATATCCCAAACATCCCAATTTCGAGGCCTGAGCCATATTTTGGAGCCAAATTCTGGATCTCTGCACGTATTCGCAGTTTGAAATTACGACTTTTTATACCTAACATATGCCAAGTACTGAAAGCGGCGTTTGGTCATATTTGTCCAAACTCCCCTGCAGTTTTCAAAATATCCCAAACATCCCAATTTCGAGGCCTGAGCCATATTTTGGAGCCAAATTCTGGCTCTATGCACGTATTATCAGTTTGAAATTACGACTATTTATTCCCAACATATGCCTAGTCCTGAAAGCGGCAGTGAGTGATACTTTGCACAAACTCCCCTGCAGCTTTCGAAATATATAAAATATCCCAATTTCGAGGCCTGAGCCATATTTTCGAGCCAAATTCTGGCTCTCTGCACGTATTCGTTGTTTGAAATTACGAAATTTTATACCCAACATATGCCAAGTACTAAAAGCGGCGTTTGGTCACATTTGTCCCAATCCTCCCAGCAATTTTCAAAATATCCCAAACATCCCAATTTCGAGGCCTGAGCCATATTTTGGAGCCAAATTCTGGCTCTCTGCACGTATTCGCAGTTTGAAATTATTACTTTTTATACCTAACATATGCCAAGTACTGAAAGCGGCGTTTGGTCATATTTGTCCAAACTCCCCTGCAGTTTTCAAAATATCTCAAACATCCCAATTTCGAGGCCTGAGCCATATTTTGGAGCCAAATTCTGGCTCTCTGCACGTATTCGCAGTTTGAAATTGCGACTTATTATACCCAACATATGGCAAGTACTGAAAGCGGCGTTTGATCACATTTGTCCCAAACCTCCCTGCAGTTTTCAAAATATCCCAAACATCCCAATTTCGAGGCCTGAGCCATACTTTGGAGGCAAATTCAGGCTCTCTGCACGTATTCGCAGTTTGAAATTGTGACTTTTTTATACCCAGCATATGCCAAGTACTGAAAGCGGCGTTGGGTCATATTTTTCCCAAACTCCCCTGTAGTTTTTAAAATATCCCAAACATCCCAATTTCGAGGCCTGAGTCATATTTTGGAGCCAAATTCTTGCTCTCTGCACATATTCGCAGTTTGAAATTGCGACTTTTTTATACCAACATATGCCAAGTACTGAATGAGGTGTTTGGTCACATTTGTCCCAAACCTCCCTGCAGTTTTCAAAATATCCCAAACATCTCAATTTCAAGGCCTGAGCCATATTTTGGAGCCAAATTCTGGCTGTATGCACGTATTCGCAGTTTGATATTACGAATATTTATACCCAACATATGCCAAGTCCTGAAAGCGGCAGTGAGTCACATTTTGCACAAACTCCCCTGCAGTTTTCAAAATATTCCAAACATCCCAATTTCGAGGCCTGACCCATATTTTGCAGCCAAATTCTGGCTCTCTGCACGTATTCGCAGTTTGAAATTACGACTTTTTATACCCAACATATGCCAAGTACTGAATGCGGCGTTTGGTCACATTTGTCCCAATCCCCCCCTTGCAATTTTCTAAATATCCCAAACATCCCAATTTCGAGGCCTGAGCCATATTTTGGAGCCAAATTCTGGCTCTCTGCACGTATTCGCAGTTTGAAATTACGACTTTTAAACCCAACATATGCCAAGTACTGAAAGCGGCGTTTGGTCATATGTGTCCCAAACTCCCCTGCAGTTTTCAAAATATCCCAAACATCCCAATTTCGAGGCCTGAGCCATATTTTGGAGCCAAATTCTGGCTCTCTACACGTATTCGCAGTTTGAAATTACGACTTTTTATACCCAACATATGTTAAGACCTGAAAGCGGCAGTGTGTGACATTTTGCACAAACTCCCCTGCAGTTTTCAAAATAACCCAAATATCCCAATTTCGAGGCCTGAGCCATATTTTGGAGCCAAATTCATGCTCTCTGCACGCATTCGCAGTTTGAAATTACGACTTTTCATACCCAACATATGCTAAATACTGAATGCGGCGTTTGGTCACATTTGTCCCAAACCCCCCTGCAGTTTTCAAAATATCCCAAACATCCCAATTTCGTGGCCTGAGCCATATTTTGGAGCCAAATTCTGGCTCTATGCACGTATTCGCAGTTTGAAATTACGACTTTTTATACCCAACATATGCCAAGTCCTGAAAGCGGCAATGAGTGACATTTTGCACAAACTCCCCTGCAGTTTTCGAAATATCCCAAATATTTCAATTTCGAGGCCAAGCCATATTTTGGAGCCAAATTCTGGCTCTTTGCACATCTTCGCAGTTTGAAATTACGACTTTTTTATACCCAACATATGCCAAGTACAGAAAGCGGCGTTTGGTCACATTTGTCCTAATCCCCCCCGCAATTTTCAAAATATCCCAAACATCCAATTTCGAGGTGTGAGCCATATTTTGGAGCCAAATTCTGCCTCTCTGCACGTATTCGCAGTTTGAAATTACGAGTTTTTATACCCAACATATGCCAAGTACTGAAAGCGGCGTTTGGTCATATTTGTCCCAAACTCCCCTGCAGTTTTCAAAATATCCCAAACGAACCAATTTCGAGGCCTGAGTCATATTTTGGAGCCAAATTCTGGCTCTCTGCACGTATTCGCAGTTTGAAATTACTACTTTTTATACTCAACATATGTTAAGACCTAAAAGCGGCAGTGTGTGACATTTTGCACAAACTCCCCTGCAGTTTTCAAAATATCCCAAATATCCCAATTTCGAGGCCTGAGCCATATTTTGGAGCCAAATTCAGGCTCTCTGCATGTATTCGCAGTTTGAAATTAAGACTTTTCATACCCAACATATGCCAAGTACTGAAAGCGGCAGTGAGTGATATTTTGCACAAACTATCGTGCAGCTTTCGAAATATCCCAAACATCCCAATTTCGAGGCCTGAGCCATATTTTCGAGCCAAATTCTGGCTCTCTTCACGTATTTGTTGTTTGAAATTACGACTTTTTTATACCCAACATATGCCAAGTACTGAAAGCGGCGTTTGGTCACATTTGTCCCAATCCTCCCAGCAATTTTCAAAATATCCCAAACATCCCAATTTCGAGGCCTGAGCCATATTTTGGAGCCAAATTCAGGCTCTCTGCACGTATTCGCAGTTTGAAATTACGACTTTTTATACCAAACATATGCCAAGTACTGAAAGCGGCGTTTGGTCATATTTGTCCAAACTCCCCTGCAGTTTTCAAAATATCCCAAACATCCCAATTTCGAGGCCTGAGCCATATTTTGGAGCCAAATTCTGGCTCTCTGCACGTATTCGCAGTTTGAAATTGCGACTTATTATACCCAACATATGCCAAGTACTTAAAGCGGCGTTTGGTCAGATTTGTCCCAAACCTCCCAGCAGTTCTCAAAATATCCAAAACATCCCAATTTCGAGGCCTGAGCCATACTTTGGAGGCAAATTCTGGCTCTCTGCACGTATTCGCAGTTTGAAATTGTGACTTTTTTATACCCAGCATATGCCAAGTACTGAAAGCGGCGTTGGGTCATATTTGTCCCAAACTCCCCTGTAGTTTTTAAATATCCCAAACATCCCAATTTCGAGGCCTGAGTCATATTTTGGAGCCAAATTCTTGCTCTCTGCACATATTCGCAGTTTGAAATTGCGACTTTTTTATACCAACATATGCCAAGTACTGAATGAGGTGTTTGGTCACATTTGTCCCAAACCTCCCTGCAGTTTTCAAAATATCCCAAACATCTCAATTTCAAGGCCTGAGCCATATTTTGGAGCCAAATTCTGGCTGTATGCACGTATTCGCAGTTTGATATTACGAATATTTATACCCAACATATGCCAAGTCCTGAAAGCGGCAGTGAGTCACATTTTGCACAAACTCCCCTGCAGTTTTCAAAATATTCCAAACATCCCAATTTCGAGGCCTGACCCATATTTTGCAGCCAAATTCTGGCTCTCTGCACGTATTCGCAGTTTGAAATTACGACTTTTTATACCCAACATATGCCAAGTACTGAATGCGGCGTTTGGTCACATTTGTCCCAATCCCCCCTTGCAATTTTCTAAATATCCCAAACATCCCAATTTCGAGGCCTGAGCCATATTTTGGAGCCAAATTCTGGCTCTCTGCACGTATTCGCAGTTTGAAATTACGACTTTTAAACCCAACATATGCCAAGTACTGAAAGCGGCGTTTGGTCATATGTGTCCCAAACTCCCCTGCAGTTTTCAAAATATCCCAAACATCCCAATTTCGAGGCCTGAGCCATATTTTGGAGCCAAATTCTGGCTCTCTACACGTATTCGCAGTTTGAAATTACGACTTTTTATACCCAACATATGTTAAGACCTGAAAGCGGCAGTGTGTGACATTTTGCACAAACTCCCCTGCAGTTTTCAAAATAACCCAAATATCCCAATTTCGAGGCCTGAGCCATATTTTGGAGCCAAATTCATGCTCTCTGCACGCATTCGCAGTTTGAAATTACGACTTTTCATACCCAACATATGCTAAATACTGAATGCGGCGTTTGGTCACATTTGTCCCAAACCCCCCTGCAGTTTTCAAAATATCCCAAACATCCCAATTTCGTGGCCTGAGCCATATTTTGGAGCCAAATTCTGGCTCTATGCACGTATTCGCAGTTTGAAATTACGACTTTTTATACCCAACATATGCCAAGTCCTGAAAGCGGCAATGAGTGACATTTTGCACAAACTCCCCTGCAGTTTTCGAAATATCCCAAATATTTCAATTTCGAGGCCAAGCCATATTTTGGAGCCAAATTCTGGCTCTTTGCACATCTTCGCAGTTTGAAATTACGACTTTTTTATACCCAACATATGCCAAGTACAGAAAGCGGCGTTTGGTCACATTTGTCCTAATCCCCCCAGCAATTTTCAAAATATCCCAAACATCCCAATTTCGAGGTGTGAGCCATATTTTGGAGCCAAATTCTGCCTCTCTGCACGTATTCGCAGTTTGAAATTACGAGTTTTTATACCAACATATGCCAAGTACTGAAAGCGGCGTTTGGTCATATTTGTCCCAAACTCCCCTGCAGTTTTCAAAATATCCCAAACGAACCAATTTCGAGGCCTGAGTCATATTTTGGAGCCAAATTCTGGCTCTCTGCACGTATTCGCAGTTTGAAATTACTACTTTTTATACTCAACATATGTTAAGACCTAAAAGCGGCAGTGTGTGACATTTTGCACAAACTCCCCTGCAGTTTTCAAAATATCCCAAATATCCCAATTTCGAGGCCTGAGCCATATTTTGGAGCCAAATTCAGGCTCTCTGCATATATTCGCAGTTTGAAATTAAGACTTTTCATACCCAACATATGCCAAGTACTGAATGCAGCGTTTGGTCACATTTGTCCCAAACCCCCCTGCAGTTTTCAAAATATCCCAAACATCCCAATTTCGAGGCCTGAGCCATATTTTGGAGCCAAATTCTGGCTCTATGCACGTATTCTTAGTTTGAAATTACGACTTTTTATTCCCAACATATGCCAAGTCCTGAAAGCGGCAGTGAGTGATATTTTGCACAAACTATCGTGCAGCTTTCGAAATATCCCAAATATCCCAATTTCGAGGCCTGAGCCATATTTTCGAGCCAAATTCTGGCTCTCTTCACGTATTCGTTGTTTGAAATTACGACTTTTTTATACCCAACATATGCCAAGTACTGAAAGCGGCGTTTGGTCACATTTGTCCCAATCCTCCCAGCAATTTTCAAAATATCCCAAACATCCCAATTTCTAGGCCTGAGCCATATTTTGGAGCCAAATTCAGGCTCTCTGCACGTATTCGCAGTTTGAAATTACGATTTATTATGCCTAACATATGCCAAGTACTGAAAGCGGCGTTTGGTCATATTTGTCCAAACTCCCCTGCAGTTTTCAAAATATCCCAAACATCCCAATTTCGAGGCCTGAGCCATATTTTGGAGCCAAATTCTGGCTCTCTGCACGTATTCGCAGTTTGAAATTGCGACTTATTATACCCAACATATGCCAAGTACTTAAAGCGGCGTTTGGTCAGATTTGTCCCAAACCTCCCAGCAGTTCTCAAAATATCCCAAACATCCCAATTTCGAGGCCTGAGCCATACTTTGGAGGCAAATTCAGGGTCTCTGCACGTATTCGCAGTTTGAAATTGTGACTTTTTTATACCCAGCATATGCCAAGTACTGAAAGCGGCGCTGGGTCATATTTGTCCCAAACTCCCCTGTAGTTTTAAAAATATCCCAAACATCCCAATTTCGAGGCCTGAGTCATATTTTGGAGCCAAATTCTTGCTCTCTGCACATATTCGCAGTTTGAAATTGCGACTTTTTTATACCAACATATGCCAAGTACTGAATGAGGTGTTTGGTCACATTTGTCCCAAACCTCCCTGCAGTTTTCAAAATATCCCAAACATCTCAATTTCAAGGCCTGAGCCATATTTTGGAGCCAAATTCTGGCTGTATGCACGTATTCGCAGTTTGAAATTACGACTTTTTTACTCAACATATGCCAAGTCCTGAAAGCGGCAGTGAGTCACATTTTGCACAAACTCCCCTGCAGTTTTCAAAATATTCCAAACATCCCAATTTCGAGGGCTGGCCCATATTTTGCAGCCAAATTCTGGCTCTCTGCACGTATTCGCAGTTTAAAATTACGAATTTTTATACCCAACATATGCCAAGTACTGAAAGCGGCGTTTGGTCACATTTGTCCCAAACCTCCCTGCAAGATTTCAAAATATCCCAAACATCCCAATTTCGAGGCCGGAGCCATATTTTGGAGCCAAATGCTGGCTCTATGCACGTATTCGCAGATTGATATTATGACTTTTTATACCCAACATATGCCAAGACCTGAAAGCGGCAGTGAGTGACATTTAACACAAACTCCCCTGCAGTTTTCGAAATATCCAAAATATCCCAATTTCGAGGCCTGAGCCATATTTTGGAACCAAATTCTCGCTCTCTGCACGTATTCGCAGTTTGAAATTACGACTTTTTTACTCAACATATGCCAAGTCCTGAAAGCGGCAGTGAGTCACATTTTGCACAAACTCCCCTGCAGTTTTCAAAATATTCCAAACATCACAATTTCGAGGCCTGACCCATATTTTGCAGTAAAATTCTGGCTCTCTGCACGTATTCGCAGTTTAAAATTACGAATTTTTATACCCAACATATGCCAAGTACTGAAAGCGGCGTTTGGTCACATTTGTCCCAAACCTCCCTGCAAGATTTCAAAATATCCCAAACATCCCAATTTCGAGGCAGGAGCCGTATTTTGGAGCCAAATGCTGGCTCTATGCACGTATTCGCAGATTGATATTATGACTTTTTATACCCAACATATGCCAAGACCTGAAAGCGGCAGTGAGTGACATTTAACACAAACTCCCCTGCAGTTTTCGAAATATCCAAAATATCCCAATTTCGAGGCCTGAGCCATATTTTGGAGCCAAATTCTCGCTCTCTGCACGTATTCGCAGTTTGAAATTACGACTTTTTTACTCAACATATGCCAAGTCCTGAAAGCGGCAGTGAGTCACATTTTGCACAAACTCCCCTGCAGTTTTCAAAATATTCCAAACATCACAATTTCGAGGCCTGACCCATATTTTGCAGCCAAATTCTGGCTCTCTGCACGTATTCGCAGTTTGAAATTACGAATTTTTATACCCAACATATGCCAAGTACTGAAAGCGGCGTTTGGTCACATTTGTCCCAAACCTCCCTGCAAGATTTCAAAATATCCCAAACATCCCAATTTCGAGGCCGGAGCCATATTTTGGAGCCAAATGCTGGTTCTATGCACGTATTCGCAGATTGATATTATGACTTTTTATACCCAACATATGCCAAGACCTGAAAGCGGCAGTGAGTGACATTTAACACAAACTCCCCTGCAGTTTTCGAAATATCCAAAATATCCCAAATTCGAGGCCTGAGCCATATTTTGGAGCCAAATTCTCGCTCTCTGCACGTATTCGCAGTTTGAAATTACGACTTTTTTACTCAACATATGCCAAGTAATGAAAGCGGCGTTTGGTCACATTTGTCCCAATCCCCCCTTGCAATTTTCTAAATATCCCAAACATCCCAATTTCGAGGCCTGAGCCATATTTTGGAGCCAAATTCTGGCTCTCTGCACGTATTCGCAGTTTGAAATTACGACTTTTAAACCCAACATATGCCAAGTACTGAAAGCGGCGTTTGGTCATATGTGTCCCAAACCCCTGCAGTTTTCAAAATATCCCAAACATCCCAATTTCGAGGCCTGAGCCATATTTTGGAGCCAAATTCTGGCTCTATGCTCGTATTCGCAGTTTGAAATTACAAATTTTTATTCCCAACCTATGCCAAGTCCTGAAAGCAGCAGTGAGTGATACTTTGCACAAACTCCCCTGCAGCTTTCGAAATATCCAAAATATCCCAATTTCGAGGCCTGAGCCATATTTTCGAGCCAAATTCTGGCTCTCTGCACGTATTCGTTGTTTGAAATTACAACTTTTTTATACCCAACATATGCCAAGTACTAAAAGCGGCGTTTGGTCACATTTGTCCCAATCCCCCCAGCAATTTTCAAAATATCCCAAACATCCCAATTTCGAGGCCTGAGCCATATTTTGGGGCCAAATTCTGGCTCTCTGCACGTATTCGCAGTTTGAAATTGCGAATTTTTTATACCCAACATATGCCAAGTACTGAAAGCGGCGTTTGGTCATATTTGTCCCAAACTCCCCTGCAGTTTTCAAAATATCCCAAACTTCCCTATTTCCAGGCCTGAGTCATATTTTGGAGCCAAATTCAGGCTCTCTGCACGTATTCGCAGTTTAAATTACGACTTTTTATACCCAACATATGCCAAGTACTGAAAGCGGCGTTTGGTCATATTTGTCCCAAACTCCCCTGCAGTTTTCAAAATATCCCAAACTTCCCAATTTCGAGGCCTGAGTCATATTTTGGAGCCAAAATCTGGCTCTCTACACGTATTCGCAGTTTGAAATTACGACTTTTTATACCCAACATATGTTAAGACCTGAAAGCGGCAGTGTGTGACATTTTGCACAAACTCCCCTGCAGTTTTCAAAATAACCCAAATATCCCAATTTCGAGGCCTGAGCCATATTTTGGAGCCAAATTCATGCTTTCTGCACGTATTCGCAGTTTGAAATTACGACTTTTCATACCCAACATATGCCAAATACTGAATGCGGCGTTTGGTCACATTTGTCCCAAACCCCCCTGCAGTTTTCAAAATATCCCAAACATCCCAATCTCGAGGCCTGAGCCATATTTTGGAGCCAAATTCTGGCTCTATGCTCGTATTCGCAGTTTGAAATTACGAATTTTTATTCCCAACCTATGCCAAGTCCTGAAAGCAGCAGTGAGTGATACTTTGCACAAACTCCCCTGCAGCTTTCGAAATATCCAAAATATCCCAATTTCGAGGCCTGAGCCATATTTTCGAGCCAAATTCTGGCTCTCTGCACGTATTCGTTGTTTGAAATTACAACTTTTTTATACCCAACATATGCCAAGTACTAAAAGCGGCGTTTGGTCACATTTGTCCCAATCCCCCCAGCAATTTTCAAAATATCCCAAACATCCCAATTTCGAGGCCTGAGCCATATTTTGGGGCCAAATTCTGGCTCTCTGCACGTATTCGCAGTTTGAAATTGCGAATTTTTTATACCCAACATATGCCAAGTACTGAAAGCGGCGTTTGGTCATATTTGTCCCAAACTCCCCTGCAGTTTTCAAAATATCCCAAACTTCCCTATTTCCAGGCCTGAGTCATATTTTGGAGCCAAATTCAGGCTCTCTGCACGTATTCGCAGTTTAAATTACGACTTTTTATACCCAACATATGCCAAGTACTGAAAGCGGCGTTTGGTCATATTTGTCACAAACTCCCCTGCAGTTTTCAAAATATCCCAAACTTCCCAATTTCGAGGCCTGAGTCATATTTTGGAGCCAAAATTTGGTTCTCTACACGTATTCGCAGTTTGAAATTACGACTTTTTATACCCAACATATGTTAAGACCTGAAAGCGGCAGTGTGTGACATTTTGCACAAACTCCCCTGCAGTTTTCAAAATAACCCAAATATCCCAATTTCGAGGCCTGAGCCATATTTTGGAGCCAAATTCATGCTTTCTGCACGTATTCGCAGTTTGAAATTACGACTTTTCATACCCAACATATGCCAAATACTGAATGCGGCGTTTGGTCACATTTGTCCCAAACCCCCCTGCAGTTTTCAAAATATCCCAAACATCCCAATTTCGAGGCCTGAGCCATATTTTGGAGCCAAATTCTGGCTCTATGCACGTATTATCAGTTTGAAATTACGACTATTTATTCCCAACATATGCCAAGTCCTGAAAGCGGCAGTGAGTGATACTTTGCACAAACTCCCCTGCAGCTTTCGAAATATCCAAAATATCCCAATTTCGAGGCCTGAGCCATATTTTCGAGCCAAATTCTGGCTCTCTGCACGTATTCGTTGTTTGAAATTACGACTTTTTTATACCCAACATATGCCAAGTACTAAAAGCGGCGTTTGGTCACATTTGTCCCAATCCCCCCAGCAATTTTCAAAATATCCCAAACATCCCAATTTCTTGGCCTGAGCCATATTTTGGAGCCAAATTCCGGCTCTCTGCACGTATTCGCAGTTTGAAATTACGACTTTTTATACCTAACATATGCCAAGTACTGAAAGCGGCGTTTGGTCATATTTGTCCAAACTCCCCTGCAGTTTTCAAAATATCCCAAACATCCCAATTTCGAGGCCTGAGCCATATTTTGGAGCCAAATTCTGGCTCTCTGCACGTATTCGCAGTTTGAAATTGCGACTTATTATACCCAACATATGGCAAGTACTGAAAGCGGCGTTTGATCACATTTGTCCCAAACCTCCCTGCAGTTTTCAAAATATCCCAAACATCCCAATTTCGAGGCCTGAACCATACTTTGGAGGCAAATTCAGGCTCTCTGCACGTATTCGCAGTTTGAAATTGTGACTTTTTTATACCCAGCATATGCCAAGTACTGAAAGCGGCGTTGGGTCATATTTGTCCCAAACTCCCCTGTAGTTTTTAAAATATCCCACACATCCCAATTTCGAGGCCTGAGTCATATTTTGGAGCCAAATTCTTGCTCTCTGCACATATTCGCAGTTTGAAATTGCGACTTTTTTATACCAACATATGCCAAGTACTGAATGAGGTGTTTGGTCACATTTGTCCCAAACCTCCCTGCAGTTTTCAAAATATCCCAAACATCTCAATTTCAAGGCCTGAGCCATATTTTGGTGCCAAATTCTGGCTGTATGCACGTATTCGCAGTTTGATATTACGAATATTTATACCCAACATATGCCAAGTCCTGAAAGCGGCAGTGAGTCACATTTTGCACAAACTCCCCTGCAGTTTTCAAAATAACCCAAATATCCCAATGTCGAGGCCTGAGCCATATTTTGGAGCCAAATTAATGCTCTCTGCACGCATTCGCAGTTTGAAATTACGACTTTTCATACCCAACATATGCCAAATACTGAATGCGGCGTTTGGTCACATTTGTCCCAAACCCCCCTGCAGTTTTCAAAATATCCCAAACATCCCAATTTCGAGGCCTGAGACATATTTTGGAGCCAAATTCTGGCTCTATGCACGTATTCGCAGTTTGAAATTACGACTTTTTATTCCCAACATATGCCAAGTCCTGAAAGCAGCAGTGAGTGATATTTTGCACAAACTATCGTGCAGCTTTCGAAATATCCCAAATATCCCAATTTCGAGGCCTGAGCCATATTTTCGAGCCAAATTCTGGCTCTCTTCACGTATTCGTTGTTTGAAATTACGACTTTTTTATACCCAACATATGCCAAGTACTGAAAGCGGCGTTTGGTCACATTTGTCCCAATCCTCCCAGCAATTTTCAAAATATCCCAAA
This sequence comes from Procambarus clarkii, assembly GCF_040958095.1. Taxonomy (NCBI): domain Eukaryota; kingdom Metazoa; phylum Arthropoda; class Malacostraca; order Decapoda; family Cambaridae; genus Procambarus; species Procambarus clarkii. The sequence continues at coordinate 1,522,223 of NC_091180.1, read as the reverse complement.
CATCCCAATTTCGAGGCCTGAGCCATATTTTGGAGCCAAATTCAGGCTCTCTGCACGTATTCGCAGTTTGAAATAACGACTTATTATACCTAACATATGCCAAGTACTGAAAGCGGCGTTTGGTCATATTTGTCCAAACTCCCCTGCAGTTTTCAAAATATCCCAAACATCCCAATTTCGAGGCCTGAGCCATATTTTGGAGCCAAATTCTGGCTCTCTGCACGTATTCGCAGTTTGAAATTGCGACTTATTATACCCAACATATGCCAAGTACTTAAAGCGGCGTTTGGTCAGATTTGTCCCAAACCTCCCAGCAGTTCTCAAAATATCCCAAACATCCCAATTTCGAGGCCTGAGCCATACTTTGGAGGCAAATTCAGGGTCTCTGCACGTATTCGCAGTTTGAAATTGTGACTTTTTTATACCCAGCATATGCCAAGTACTGAAAGCGGCGCTGGGTCATATTTGTCCCAAACTCCCCTGTAGTTTTAAAAATATCCCAAACATCCCAATTTCGAGGCCTGAGTCATATTTTGGAGCCAAATTCTTGCTCTCTGCACATATTCGCAGTTTGAAATTGCGACTTTTTTATACCAACATATGCCAAGTACTGAACGAGGTGTTTGGTCACATTTGTCCCAAACCTCCCTGCAGATTTCAAAATATCCCAAACATCTCAATTTCAAGGCCTGAGCCATATTTTGGAGCCAAATTCTGGCTGTATGCACGTATTCGCAGTTTGATATTAGGAATATTTATACCCAACATATGCCAAGTCCTGAAAGCGGCAGTGAGTCACATTTTGCACAAACTCCCCTGCAGTTTTCGAAATATTCCAAACATCCTAATTTCGAGGGCTGACCCATATTTTGCAGCCAAATTCTGGCTCTCTGCACGTATTCGCAGTTTGAAATTACGAATTTTTATACCCAACATATGCCAAGTACTGAAAGCGGCGTTTGGTCACATTTGTCCCAAACCTCCCTGCAAGATTTCAAAATATCCCAAACATCCCAATTTCAAGGCCGGAGCCATATTTTGGAGCCAAATGCTGGCTCTATGCACGTATTCGCAGATTGATATTATGACTTTTTATACCCAACATATGCCAAGACCTGAAAGCGGCAGTGAGTGACATTTAACACAAACTCCCCTGCAGTTTTCGAAATATCCAAAATATCCCAATTTCGAGGCCTGAGCCATATTTTGGAGCCAAATTCTCGCTCTCTGCACGTATTCGCAGTTTGAAATTACGACTTTTTTACTCAACATATGCCAAGTCCCGAAAGCGGCAGTGAGTCACATTTTGCACAAACTCCCCTGCAGTTTTCAAAATATTCCAAACATCACAATTTCGAGTCCTGACCCATATTTTGCAGCCAAATTCTGGCTCTCTGCACGTATTCGCAGTTTGAAATTACGAATTTTTATACCCAACATATGCCAAGTACTGAAAGCGGCGTTTGGTCACATTTGTCCCAAACCTCCCTGCAAGATTTCAAAATATCCCAAACATCCCAATTTCGAGGCCGGAGCCATATTTTGGAGCCAAATGCTGGTTCTATGCACGTATTCGCAGATTGATATTATGACTTTTTATACCCAACATATGCCAAGACCTGAAAGCGGCAGTGAGTGACATTTAACACAAACTCCCCTGCAGTTTTCGAAATATCCAAAATATCCCAAATTCGAGGCCTGAGCCATATTTTGGAGCCAAATTCTCGCTCTCTGCACGTATTCGCAGTTTGAAATTACGACTTTTTTACTCAACATATGCCAAGTACTGAAAGCGGCGTTTGGTCACATTTGTCCCAATCCCCCCTTGCATTTTCTAAATATCCCAAACATCCCAATTTCGAGGCCTGAGCCATATTTTGGAGCCAAATTCTGGCTCTCTGCACGTATTCGCAGTTTGAAATTACGACTTTTAAACCCAACATATGCCAAGTACTGAAAGCGGCGTTTGGTCATATGTGTCCCAAACTCCCCTGCAGTTTTCAAAATATCCCAAACATCCCAATTTCGAGGCCTGAGCCATATTTTGGAGCCAAATTCTGGCTCTATGCTCGTATTCGCAGTTTGAAATTACGAATTTTTATTCCCAACCTATGCCAAGTCCTGAAAGCAGCAGTGAGTGATACTTTGCACAAACTCCCCTGCAGCTTTCGAAATATCCAAAATATCCCAATTTCGAGGCCTGAGCCATATTTTCGAGCCAAATTCTGGCTCTCTGCACGTATTCGTTGTTTGAAATTACAACTTTTTTATACCCAACATATGCCAAGTACTAAAAGCGGCGTTTGGTCACATTTGTCCCAATCCCCCCAGCAATTTTCAAAATATCCCAAACATCCCAATTTCGAGGCCTGAGCCATATTTTGGGGCCAAATTCTGGCTCTCTGCACGTATTTGCAGTTTGAAATTGCGAATTTTTTATACCCAACATATGCGAAGTACTGAAAGCGGCGTTTGGTCATATTTGTCCCAAACTCCCCTGCAGTTTTCAAAATATCCCAAACTTCCCTATTTCCAGGCCTGAGTCATATTTTGGAGCCAAATTCAGGCTCTCTGCACGTATTCGCAGTTTAAATTACGACTTTTTATACCCAACATATGCCAAGTACTGAAAGCGGCGTTTGGTCATATTTGTCCCAAACTCCCCTGCAGTTTTCAAAATATCCCAAACTTCCCAATTTCGAGGCCTGAGTCATATTTTGGAGCCAAAATCTGGCTCTCTACACGTATTCGCAGTTTGAAATTACGACTTTTTATACCCAACATATGTTAAGACCTGAAAGCGGCAGTGTGTGACATTTTGCACAAACTCCCCTGCAGTTTTCAAAATAACCCAAATATCCCAATTTCGAGGCCTGAGCCATATTTTGGAGCCAAATTCATGCTTTCTGCACGTATTCGCAGTTTGAAATAACGACTTTTCATACCCAACTTATGCCAAATACTGAATGCGGCGTTTGGTCACATTTGTCCCAAACCCTCCTGCAGTTTTCAAAATATCCCAAACATCCCAATTTCGAGGCCTGAGCCATATTTTGGAGCCAAATTCTGGCTCTATGCACGTATTATCAGTTTGAAATTACGACTATTTATTCCCAACATATGCCAAGTCCTGAAAGCGGCAGTGAGTGATTCTTTGCACAAACTCCCCTGCAGCTTTCGAAATATCCAAAATATCCCAATTTCGAGGCCTGAGCCATATTTTCGAGCCAAATTCTGGCTCTCTGCACGTATTCGTTGTTTGAAATTACGACTTTTTTATACCCAACATATGCCAATAAGTACTAAAAGCGGCGTTTGGTCACATTTGTCCCAATCCCCCAGCAATTTTCAAAATATCCCAAACATCCCAATTTCGAGGCCTGAGCCATATTTTGGAGCCAAATTCTGGCTCTCTGCACGTATTCGCAGTTTGAAATTATGACTTTTTATACCTAACATATGCCAAGTACTGAAAGCGGCGTTTGGTCATATTTGTCCAAACTCCCCTGCAGTTTTCAAAATATCCCAAACATCCCAATTTCGAGGCCTGAGCCATATTTTGGAGCCAAATTCTGGCTCTCTGCACGTATTCGCAGTTTGAAATTGCGACTTATTATACCCAACATATGGCAAGTACTGAAAGCGGCGTTTGATCACATTTGTCCCAAACCTCCCTGCAGTTTTCAAAATATCCCAAACATCCCAATTTCGAGGCCTGAGCCATACTTTGGAGGCAAATTCAGGCTCTCTGCACGTATTCGCAGTTTGAAATTGTGACTTTTTTATACCCAGCATATGCCAAGTACTGAAAGCGGCGTTGGGTCATATTTGTCCCAAACTCCCCTGTAGTTTTTAAAATATCCCAAACATCCCAATTTCGAGGCCTGAGTCATATTTTGGAGCCAAATTCTTGCTCTCTGCACATATTCGCAGTTTGAAATTGCGACTTTTTTATACCAACATATGCCAAGTACTGAATGAGGTGTTTGGTCACATTTGTCCCAAACCTCCCTGCAGTTTTCAAAATGTCCCAAACATCTCAATTTCAAGGCCTGAGCCATATTTTGGAGCCAAATTCTGGCTGTATGCACGTATTCGCAGTTTGATATTACGAATATTTATACCCAACATATGCCAAGTTCTGAAAGCGGCAGTGAGTCACATTTTGCACAAACTCCCCTGCAGTTTTCAAAATATTCCAAACATCCCAATTTCGAGGCCTGACCCATATTTTGCAGCCAAATTCTGGCTCTCTGCACGTATTCGCAGTTTGAAATTACGACTTTTTATACCCAACATATGCCAAGTACTGAATGCGGCGTTTGGTCACATTTGTCCCAATCCCCCCTTGCAATTTTCTAAATATCCCAAACATCCCAATTTCGAGGCCTGAGCCATATTTTGGAGCCAAATTCTGGCTCTCTGCACGTATTCGCAGTTTGAAATTACGACTTTTTATACCCAACATATGTTAAGACCTGAAAGCGGCAGTGTGTGACATTTTGCACAAACTCCCCTGCAGTTTTCAAAATAACCCAAATATCCCAATTTCGAGGCCTGAGCCATATTTTGGAGCCAAATTCATGCTCTCTGCACGCATTCGCAGTTTGAAATTACGACTTTTCATACCCAACATATGCCAAATACTGAATGCGGCGTTTGGTCACATTTGTCCCAAACCCCCCTGCAGTTTTCAAAATATCCCAAACATCCCAATTTCGAGGCCTGAGCCATATTTTGGAGCCAAATTCTGGCTCTATGCACGTATTCGCAGTTTGAAATTACGACTTTTTATACCCAACATATGCCAAGTCCTGAAAGCGGCAATGAGTGACATTTTGCACAAACTCCCCTGCAGTTTTCGAAATATCCCAAATATTTCAATTTCGAGGCCAAGCCATATTTTGGAGCCAAATTCTGGCTCTTTGCACATCTTCGCAGTTTGAAATTACGACTTTTTTATACCCAGCATATGCCAAGTACTGAAAGCGGCGTTGGGTCATATTTGTCCCAAACTCCCCTGTAGTTTTTAAAATATCCCAAACATCCCAATTTCGAGGCCTGAGTCATATTTTGGAGCCAAATTCTTGCTCTCTGCACATATTCGCAGTTTGAAATTGCGACTTTTTTATACCAACATATGCCAAGTACTGAATGAGGTGTTTGGTCACATTTGTCCCAAACCTCCCTGCAGTTTTCAAAATATCCCAAACATCTCAATTTCAAGGCCTGAGCCATATTTTGGAGCCAAATTCTGGCTGTATGCACGTATTCGCAGTTTGATATTACGAATATTTATACCCAACATATGCCAAGTCCTGAAAGCGGCAGTGAGTCACATTTTGCACAAACTCCCCTGCAGTTTTCAAAATATTCCAAACATCCCAATTTCGAGGCCTGACCCATATTTTGCAGCCAAATTCTGGCTCTCTGCACGTATTCGCAGTTTGAAATTACGACTTTTTATACCCAACATATGCCAAGTACTGAATGCGGCGTTTGGTCACATTTGTCCCAAACCCCCCTGCAGTTTTCAAAATATCCCAAACATCCCAATTTCGAGGCCTGAGCCATATTTTGGAGCCAAATTCTGGCTCTATGCACGTATTATCAGTTTGAAATTACGACTATTTATTCCCAACATATGCCAAGTCCTGAAAGCGGCAGTGAGTGATACTTTGCACAAACTCCCCTGCAGCTTTCGAAATATCCAAAATATCCCAATTTCGAGGCCTGAGCCATATTTTCGAGCCAAATTCTGGCTCTCTGCACGTATTCGTTGTTTGAAATTACGAATTTTTTATACCCAACATATGCCAAGTACTAAAAGCGGCGTTTGGTCACATTTGTCCCAATCCCCCCAGCAATTTTCAAAATATCCCAAACATCCCAATTTCTTGGCCTGAGCCATATTTTGGAGCCAAATTCTGGCTCTCTGCACGTATTCGCAGTTTGAAATTACGACTTTTTATACCTAACATATGCCAAGTACTGAAAGCGGCGTTTGGTCATATTTGTCCAAACTCCCCTGCAGTTTTCAAAATATCCCAAACATCCCAATTTCGAGGCCTGAGCCATATTTTGGAGCCAAATTCTGGCTCTCTGCACGTATTCGCAGTTTGAAATTGCGACTTATTATACCCAACATATGGCAAGTACTGAAAGCGGCGTTTGATCACATTTGTCCCAAACCTCCCTGCAGTTTTCAAAATATCCCAAACATCCCAATTTCGAGGCCTGAACCATACTTTGGAGGCAAATTCAGGCTCTCTGCACGTATTCGCAGTTTGAAATTGTGACTTTTTTATAACCAGCATATGCCAAGTACTGAAAGCGGCGTTGGGTCATATTTGTCCCAAACTCCCCTGTAGTTTTTAAAATATCCCACACATCCCAATTTCGAGGCCTGAGTCATATTTTGGAGCCAAATTCTTGCTCTCTGCACATATTCGCAGTTTGAAATTGCGACTTTTTTATACCAACATATGCCAAGTACTGAATGAGGTGTTTGGTCACATTTGTCCCAAACCTCCCTGCAGTTTCAAAATATCCCAAACATCTCAATTTCAAGGCCTGAGCCATATTTTGGTGCCAAATTCTGGCTGTATGCACGTATTCGCAGTTTGATATTACGAATATTTATACCCAACATATGCCAAGTCCTGAAAGCGGCAGTGAGGTCACATTTTGCACAAACTCCCCTGCAGTTTTCAAAATAACCCAAATATCCCAATGTCGAGGCCTGAGCCATATTTTGGAGCCAAATTAATGCTCTCTGCACGCATTCGCAGTTTGAAATTACGACTTTTCATACCCAACATATGCCAATACTGAATGCGGCGTTTGGTCACATTTGTCCCAAAACCCCCCTGCAGTTTTCAAAATATCCCAAACATCCCAATTTCGAGGCCTGAGACATATTTTGGAGCCAAATTCTGGCTCTATGCACGTATTCGCAGTTTGAAATTACGACTTTTTATTCCCAACATATGCCAAGTCCTGAAAGCAGCAGTGAGTGATATTTTGCACAAACTATCGTGCAGCTTTCGAAATATCCCAAATATCCCAATTTCGAGGCCTGAGCCATATTTCGAGCCAAATTCTGGCTCTCTTCACGTATTCGTTGTTTGAAATTACGACTTTTTTATACCCAACATATGCCAAGTACTGAAAGCGGCGTTTGGTCACATTTGTCCCAATCCTCCCAGCAATTTTCAAAATATCCCAAACATCCCAATTTCGAGGCCTGAGCCATATTTTGGAGCCAAATTCAGGCTCTCTGCACGTATTCGCAGTTTGAAATAACGACTTATTATAACCTAACATATGCCAAGTACTGAAAGCGGCGTTTGGTCATATTTGTCCAAACTCCCCTGCAGTTTTCAAAATATCCCAAACATCCCAATTTCGAGGCCTGAGCCATATTTTGGAGCCAAATTCTGGCTCTCTGCACGTATTCGCAGTTTGAAATTGCGACTTATTATACCCAACATATGCCAAGTACTTAAAGCGGCGTTTGGTCAGATTTGTCCCAAACCTCCCAGCAGTTCTCAAAATATCCCAAACATCCCAATTTCGAGGCCTGAGCCATACTTTGGAGGCAAATTCAGGGTCTCTGCACGTATTCGCAGTTTGAAATTGTGACTTTTTTTATACCCAGCATATGCCAAGTACTGAAAGCGGCGCTGGGTCATATTTGTCCCAAACTCCCCTGTAGTTTTAAAAATATCCCAAACATCCCAATTTCGAGGCCTGAGTCATATTTTGGAGCCAAATTCTTGCTCTCTGCACATATTCGCAGTTTGAAATTGCGACTTTTTTATACCAACATATGCCAAGTACTGAACGAGGTGTTTGGTCACATTTGTCCCAAACCTCCCTGCAGATTTCAAAATATCCCAAACATCTCAATTTCAAGGCCTGAGCCATATTTTGGAGCCAAATTCTGGCTGTATGCACGTATTCGCAGTTTGATATTAGGAATATTTATACCCAACATATGCCAAGTCCTGAAAGCGGCAGTGAGTCACATTTGCACAAACTCCCCTGCAGTTTTCGAAATATTCCAAACATCCTAATTTCGAGGGCTGACCCATATTTTGCAGCCAAATTCTGGCTCTCTGCACGTATTCGCAGTTTGAAATTACGAATTTTTATACCCAACATATGCCAAGTACTGAAAGCGGCGTTTGGTCACATTTGTCCCAAACCTCCCTGCAAGATTTCAAAATATCCCAAACATCCCAATTTCAAGGCCGGAGCCATATTTTGGAGCCAAATGCTGGCTCTATGCACGTATTCGCAGATTGATATTATGACTTTTTATACCCAACATATGCCAAGACCTGAAAGCGGCAGTGAGTGACATTTAACACAAACTCCCCTGCAGTTTTCGAAATATCCAAAATATCCCAATTTCGAGGCCTGAGCCATATTTTGGAGCCAAATTCTCGCTCTCTGCACGTATTCGCAGTTTGAAATTACGACTTTTTTACTCAACATATGCCAAGTCCCGAAAGCGGCAGTGAGTCACATTTTGCACAAACTCCCCTGCAGTTTTCAAAATATTCCAAACATCACAATTTCGAGTCCTGACCCATATTTTGCAGCCAAATTCTGGCTCTCTGCACGTATTCGCAGTTTGAAATTACGAATTTTTATACCCAACATATGCCAAGTACTGAAAGCGGCGTTTGGTCACATTTGTCCCAAACCTCCCTGCAAGATTTCAAAATATCCCAAACATCCCAATTTCGAGGCCGGAGCCATATTTTGGAGCCAAATGCTGGTTCTATGCACGTATTCGCAGATTGATATTATGACTTTTTATACCCAACATATGCCAAGACCTGAAAGCGGCAGTGAGTGACATTTAACACAAACTCCCCTGCAGTTTCGAAATATCCAAAATATCCCAAATTCGAGGCCTGAGCCATATTTTGGAGCCAAATTCTCGCTCTCTGCACGTATTCGCAGTTTGAAATTACGACTTTTTTACTCAACATATGCCAAGTACTGAAAGCGGCGTTTGGTCACATTTGTCCCAATCCCCCCTTGCAATTTTCTAAATATCCCAAACATCCCAATTTCGAGGCCTGAGCCATATTTTGGAGCCAAATTCTGGCTCTCTGCACGTATTCGCAGTTTGAAATTACGACTTTTAAACCCAACATATGCCAAGTACTGAAAGCGGCGTTTGGTCATATGTGTCCCAAACTCCCCTGCAGTTTTCAAAATATCCCAAACATCCCAATTTCGAGGCCTGAGCCATATTTTGGAGCCAAATTCTGGCTCTATGCTCGTATTCGCAGTTTGAAATTACGAATTTTTATTCCCAACCTATGCCAAGTCCTGAAAGCAGCAGTGAGTGATACTTTGCACAAACTCCCCTGCAGCTTTCGAAATATCCAAAATATCCCAATTTCGAGGCCTGAGCCATATTTTCGAGCCAAATTCTGGCTCTCTGCACGTATTCGTTGTTTGAAATTACAACTTTTTTATACCCAACATATGCCAAGTACTAAAAGCGGCGTTTGGTCACATTTGTCCCAATCCCCCCAGCAATTTTCAAAATATCCCAAACATCCCAATTTCGAGGCCTGAGCCATATTTTGGGGCCAAATTCTGGCTCTCTGCACGTATTTGCAGTTTGAAATTGCGAATTTTTTATACCCAACATATGCGAAGTACTGAAAGCGGCGTTTGGTCATATTTGTCCCAAACTCCCCTGCAGTTTTCAAAATATCCCAAACTTCCCTATTTCCAGGCCTGAGTCATATTTTGGAGCCAAATTCAGGCTCTCTGCACGTATTCGCAGTTTAAATTACGACTTTTTATACCCAACATATGCCAAGTACTGAAAGCGGCGTTTGGTCATATTTGTCCCAAACTCCCCTGCAGTTTTCAAAATATCCCAAACTTCCCAATTTCGAGGCCTGAGTCATATTTTGGAGCCAAAATCTGGCTCTCTACACGTATTCGCAGTTTGAAATTACGACTTTTTATACCCAACATATGTTAAGACCTGAAAGCGGCAGTGTGTGACATTTTGCACAAACTCCCCTGCAGTTTTCAAAATAACCCAAATATCCCAATTTCGAGGCCTGAGCCATATTTTGGAGCCAAATTCATGCTTTCTGCACGTATTCGCAGTTTGAAATAACGACTTTTCATACCCAACTTATGCCAAATACTGAATGCGGCGTTTGGTCACATTTGTCCCAAACCCTCCTGCAGTTTCAAAATATCCCAAACATCCCAATTTCGAGGCCTGAGCCATATTTTGGAGCCAAATTCTGGCTCTATGCACGTATTATCAGTTTGAAATTACGACTATTTATTCCCAACATATGCCAAGTCCTGAAAGCGGCAGTGAGTGATTCTTTGCACAAACTCCCCTGCAGCTTTCGAAATATCCAAAATATCCCAATTTCGAGGCCTGAGCCATATTTTCGAGCCAAATTCTGGCTCTCTGCACGTATTCGTTGTTTGAAATTACGACTTTTTTATACCCAACATATGCCAATAAGTACTAAAAGCGGCGTTTGGTCACATTTGTCCCAATCCCCCCAGCAATTTTCAAAATATCCCAAACATCCCAATTTCGAGGCCTGAGCCATATTTTGGAGCCAAATTCTGGCTCTCTGCACGTATTCGCAGTTTGAAATTATGACTTTTTATACCTAACATATGCCAAGTACTGAAAGCGGCGTTTGGTCATATTTGTCCAAACTCCCCTGCAGTTTTCAAAATATCCCAAACATCCCAATTTCGAGGCCTGAGCCATATTTTGGAGCCAAATTCTGGCTCTCTGCACGTATTCGCAGTTTGAAATTGCGACTTATTATACCCAACATATGGCAAGTACTGAAAGCGGCGTTTGATCACATTTGTCCCAAACCTCCCTGCAGTTTTCAAAATATCCCAAACATCCCAATTTCGAGGCCTGAGCCATACTTTGGAGGCAAATTCAGGCTCTCTGCACGTATTCGCAGTTTGAAATTGTGACTTTTTTATACCCAGCATATGCCAAGTACTGAAAGCGGCGTTGGGTCATATTTGTCCCAAACTCCCCTGTAGTTTTTAAAATATCCCAAACATCCCAATTTCGAGGCCTGAGTCATATTTTGGAGCCAAATTCTTGCTCTCTGCACATATTCGCAGTTTGAAATTGCGACTTTTTTATACCAACATATGCCAAGTACTGAATGAGGTGTTTGGTCACATTTGTCCCAAACCTCCCTGCAGTTTTCAAAATGTCCCAAACATCTCAATTTCAAGGCCTGAGCCATATTTTGGAGCCAAATTCTGGCTGTATGCACGTATTCGCAGTTTGATATTACGAATATTTATACCCAACATATGCCAAGTTCTGAAAGCGGCAGTGAGTCACATTTTGCACAAACTCCCCTGCAGTTTTCAAAATATTCCAAACATCCCAATTTCGAGGCCTGACCCATATTTTGCAGCCAAATTCTGGCTCTCTGCACGTATTCGCAGTTTGAAATTACGACTTTTTATACCCAACATATGCCAAGTACTGAATGCGGCGTTTGGTCACATTTGTCCCAATCCCCCCTTGCAATTTTCTAAATATCCCAAACATCCCAATTTCGAGGCCTGAGCCATATTTTGGAGCCAAATTCTGGCTCTCTGCACGTATTCGCAGTTTGAAATTACGACTTTTTATACCCAACATATGTTAAGACCTGAAAGCGGCAGTGTGTGACATTTTGCACAAACTCCCCTGCAGTTTTCAAAATAACCCAAATATCCCAATTTCGAGGCCTGAGCCATATTTTGGAGCCAAATTCATGCTCTCTGCACGCATTCGCAGTTTGAAATTACGACTTTTCATACCCAACATATGCCAAATACTGAATGCGGCGTTTGGTCACATTTGTCCCAAACCCCCCTGCAGTTTTCAAAATATCCCAAACATCCCAATTTCGAGGCCTGAGCCATATTTTGGAGCCAAATTCTGGCTCTATGCACGTATTCGCAGTTTGAAATTACGACTTTTTTATACCAACATATGCCAAGTCCTGAAAGCGGCAATGAGTGACATTTTGCACAAACTCCCCTGCAGTTTTCGAAATATCCCAAATATTTCAATTTCGAGGCCAAGCCATATTTTGGAGCCAAATTCTGGCTCTTTGCACATCTTCGCAGTTTGAAATTACGACTTTTTTATACCCAGCATATGCCAAGTACTGAAAGCGGCGTTGGGTCATATTTGTCCCAAACTCCCCTGTAGTTTTTAAAATATCCCAAACATCCCAATTTCGAGGCCTGAGTCATATTTTGGAGCCAAATTCTTGCTCTCTGCACATATTCGCAGTTTGAAATTGCGACTTTTTTATACCAACATATGCCAAGTACTGAATGAGGTGTTTGGTCACATTTGTCCCAAACCTCCCTGCAGTTTTCAAAATATCCCAAACATCTCAATTTCAAGGCCTGAGCCATATTTTGGAGCCAAATTCTGGCTGTATGCACGTATTCGCAGTTTGATATTACGAATATTTATACCCAACATATGCCAAGTCCTGAAAGCGGCAGTGAGTCACATTTTGCACAAACTCCCCTGCAGTTTTCAAAATATTCCAAACATCCCAATTTCGAGGCCTGACCCATATTTTGCAGCCAAATTCTGGCTCTCTGCACGTATTCGCAGTTTGAAATTACGACTTTTTATACCCAACATATGCCAAGTACTGAATGCGGCGTTTGGTCACATTTGTCCCAAACCCCCCTGCAGTTTTCAAAATATCCCAAACATCCCAATTTCGAGGCCTGAGCCATATTTTGGAGCCAAATTCTGGCTCTATGCACGTATTATCAGTTTGAAATTACGACTATTTATTCCCAACATATGCCAAGTCCTGAAAGCGGCAGTGAGTGATACTTTGCACAAACTCCCCTGCAGCTTTCGAAATATCCAAAATATCCCAATTTCGAGGCCTGAGCCATATTTTCGAGCCAAATTCTGGCTCTCTGCACGTATTCGTTGTTTGAAATTACGAATTTTTTATACCCAACATATGCCAAGTACTAAAAGCGGCGTTTGGTCACATTTGTCCCAATCCCCCCAGCAATTTTCAAAATATCCCAAACATCCCAATTTCTTGGCCTGAGCCATATTTTGGAGCCAAATTCTGGCTCTCTGCACGTATTCGCAGTTTGAAATTACGACTTTTTATACCTAACATATGCCAAGTACTGAAAGCGGCGTTTGGTCATATTTGTCCAAACTCCCCTGCAGTTTTCAAAATATCCCAAACATCCCAATTTCGAGGCCTGAGCCATATTTTGGAGCCAAATTCTGGCTCTCTGCACGTATTCGCAGTTTGAAATTGCGACTTATTATACCCAACATATGGCAAGTACTGAAAGCGGCGTTTGATCACATTTGTCCCAAACCTCCCTGCAGTTTTCAAAATATCCCAAACATCCCAATTTCGAGGCCTGAACCATACTTTGGAGGCAAATTCAGGCTCTCTGCACGTATTCGCAGTTTGAAATTGTGACTTTTTTATAACCAGCATATGCCAAGTACTGAAAGCGGCGTTGGGTCATATTTGTCCCAAACTCCCCTGTAGTTTTTAAAATATCCCACACATCCCAATTTCGAGGCCTGAGTCATATTTTGGAGCCAAATTCTTGCTCTCTGCACATATTCGCAGTTTGAAATTGCGACTTTTTTATACCAACATATGCCAAGTACTGAATGAGGTGTTTGGTCACATTTGTCCCAAACCTCCCTGCAGTTTTCAAAATATCCCAAACATCTCAATTTCAAGGCCTGAGCCATATTTTGGTGCCAAATTCTGGCTGTATGCACGTATTCGCAGTTTGATATTACGAATATTTATACCCAACATATGCCAAGTCCTGAAAGCGGCAGTGAGTCACATTTTGCACAAACTCCCCTGCAGTTTTCAAAATAACCCAAATATCCCAATGTCGAGGCCTGAGCCATATTTTGGAGCCAAATTAATGCTCTCTGCACGCATTCGCAGTTTGAAATTACGACTTTTCATACCCAACATATGCCAAATACTGAATGCGGCGTTTGGTCACATTTGTCCCAAACCCCCCTGCAGTTTTCAAAATATCCCAAACATCCCAATTTCGAGGCCTGAGACATATTTTGGAGCCAAATTCTGGCTCTATGCACGTATTCGCAGTTTGAAATTACGACTTTTTATTCCCAACATATGCCAAGTCCTGAAAGCAGCAGTGAGTGATATTTTGCACAAACTATCGTGCAGCTTTCGAAATATCCCAAATATCCCAATTTCGAGGCCTGAGCCATATTTTCGAGCCAAATTCTGGCTCTCTTCACGTATTCGTTGTTTGAAATTACGACTTTTTTATACCCAACATATGCCAAGTACTGAAAGCGGCGTTTGGTCACATTTGTCCCAATCCTCCCAGCAATTTTCAAAATATCCCAAACATCCCAATTTCGAGGCCTGAGCCATATTTTGGAGCCAAATTCAGGCTCTCTGCACGTATTCGCAGTTTGAAATTACGACTTATTATACCTAACATATGCCAAGTACTGAAAGCGGCGTTTGGTCATATTTGTCCAAACTCCCCTGCAGTTTTCAAAATATCCCAAACATCCCAATTTCGAGGCCTGAGCCATATTTTGGAGCCAAATTCTGGCTCTCTGCACGTATTCGCAGTTTGAAATTGCGACTTATTATACCCAACATATGCCAAGTACTTAAAGCGGCGTTTGGTCAGATTTGTCCCAAACCTCCCAGCAGTTCTCAAAATATCCCAAACATCCCAATTTCGAGGCCTGAGCCATACTTTGGAGGCAAATTCAGGGTCTCTGCACGTATTCGCAGTTTGAAATTGTGACTTTTTTATACCCAGCATATGCCAAGTACTGAAAGCGGCGCTGGGTCATATTTGTCCCAAACTCCCCTGTAGTTTTAAAAATATCCCAAACATCCCAATTTCGAGGCCTGAGTCATATTTTGGAGCCAAATTCTTGCTCTCTGCACATATTCGCAGTTTGAAATTGCGACTTTTTTATACCAACATATGCCAAGTACTGAACGAGGTGTTTGGTCACATTTGTCCCAAACCTCCCTGCAGATTTCAAAATATCCCAAACATCTCAATTTCAAGGCCTGAGCCATATTTTGGAGCCAAATTCTGGCTGTATGCACGTATTCGCAGTTTGATATTAGGAATATTTATACCCAACATATGCCAAGTCCTGAAAGCGGCAGTGAGTCACATTTTGCACAAACTCCCCTGCAGTTTTCGAAATATTCCAAACATCCTAATTTCGAGGGCTGACCCATATTTTGCAGCCAAATTCTGGCTCTCTGCACGTATTCGCAGTTTGAAATTACGAATTTTTATACCCAACATATGCCAAGTACTGAAAGCGGCGTTTGGTCACATTTGTCCCAAACCTCCCTGCAAGATTTCAAAATATCCCAAACATCCCAATTTCAAGGCCGGAGCCATATTTTGGAGCCAAATGCTGGCTCTATGCACGTATTCGCAGATTGATATTATGACTTTTTATACCCAACATATGCCAAGACCTGAAAGCGGCAGTGAGTGACATTTAACACAAACTCCCCTGCAGTTTTCGAAATATCCAAAATATCCCAATTTCGAGGCCTGAGCCATATTTTGGAGCCAAATTCTCGCTCTCTGCACGTATTCGCAGTTTGAAATTACGACTTTTTTACTCAACATATGCCAAGTCCCGAAAGCGGCAATGAGTCACATTTTGCACAAACTCCCCTGCAGTTTTCAAAATATTCCAAACATCACAATTTCGAGTCCTGACCCATATTTTGCAGCCAAATTCTGGCTCTCTGCACGTATTCGCAGTTTGAAATTACGAATTTTTATACCCAACATATGCCAAGTACTGAAAGCGGCGTTTGGTCACATTTGTCCCAAACCTCCCTGCAAGATTTCAAAATATCCCAAACATCCCAATTTCGAGGCCGGAGCCATATTTTGGAGCCAAATGCTGGCTCTATGCACGTATTATCAGTTTGAAATTACGACTATTTATTCCCAACATATGCCAAGTCCTGAAAGCGGCAGTGAGTGATTCTTTGCACAAACTCCCCTGCAGCTTTCGAAATATCCAAAATATCCCAATTTCGAGGCCTGAGCCATATTTTCGAGCCAAATTCTGGCTCTCTGCACGTATTCGTTGTTTGAAATTACGACTTTTTTATACCCAACATATGCCAATAAGTACTAAAAGCGGCGTTTGGTCACATTTGTCCCAATCCCCCCAGCAATTTTCAAAATATCCCAAACATCCCAATTTCGAGGCCTGAGCCATATTTTGGAGCCAAATTCTGGCTCTCTGCACGTATTCGCAGTTTGAAATTATGACTTTTTATACCTAACATATGCCAAGTACTGAAAGCGGCGTTTGGTCATATTTGTCCAAACTCCCCTGCAGTTTTCAAAATATCCCAAACATCCCAATTTCGAGGCCTGAGCCATATTTTGGAGCCAAATTCTGGCTCTCTGCACGTATTCGCAGTTTGAAATTGCGACTTATTATACCCAACATATGGCAAGTACTGAAAGCGGCGTTTGATCACATTTGTCCCAAACCTCCCTGCAGTTTTCAAAATATCCCAAACATCCCAATTTCGAGGCCTGAGCCATACTTTGGAGGCAAATTCAGGCTCTCTGCACGTATTCGCAGTTTGAAATTGTGACTTTTTTATACCCAGCATATGCCAAGTACTGAAAGCGGCGTTGGGTCATATTTGTCCCAAACTCCCCTGTAGTTTTTAAAATATCCCAAACATCCCAATTTCGAGGCCTGAGTCATATTTTGGAGCCAAATTCTTGCTCTCTGCACATATTCGCAGTTTGAAATTGCGACTTTTTTATACCAACATATGCCAAGTACTGAATGAGGTGTTTGGTCACATTTGTCCCAAACCTCCCTGCAGTTTTCAAAATATCCCAAACATCTCAATTTCAAGGCCTGAGCCATATTTTGGAGCCAAATTCTGGCTGTATGCACGTATTCGCAGTTTGATAATAGGAATATTTATACCCAACATATGCCAAGTCCTGAAAGCGGCAGTGAGTCACATTTTGCACAAACTCCCCTGCAGTTTTCGAAATATTCCAAACATCCCAATTTCGAGGGCTGACCCATATTTTGCAGCCAAATTCTGGCTCTCTGCACGTATTCGCAGTTTGAAATTACGAATTTTTATACCCAACATATGCCAAGTACTGAAAGCGGCGTTTGGTCACATTTGTCCCAAACCTCCCTGCAAGATTTCAAAATATCCCAAACATCCCAATTTCGAGGCCGGAGCCATATTTTGGAGCCAAATGCTGGCTCTATGCACGTATTCGCAGATTGATATTATGACTTTTTATACCCAACATATGCCAAGACCTGAAAGCGGCAGTGAGTGACATTTAACACAAACTCCCCTGCAGTTTTCGAAATATCCAAAATATCCCAATTTCGAGGCCTGAGCCATATTTTGGAACCAAATTCTCGCTCTCTGCACGTATTCGCAGTTTGAAATTACGACTTTTTTACTCAACATATGCCAAGTCCTGAAAGCGGCAGTGAGTCACATTTTGCACAAACTCCCCTGCAGTTTTCAAAATATTCCAAACATCACAATTTCGAGGCCTGACCCATATTTTGCAGCCAAATTCTGGCTCTCTGCACGTATTCGCAGTTTGAAATTACGAATTTTTATACCCAACATATGCCAAGTACTGAAAGCGGCGTTTGGTCACATTTGTCCTAAACCTCCCTGCAAGATTTCAAAATATCCCAAACATCCCAATTTCGAGGCAGGAGCCATATTTTGGAGCCAAATGCTGGCTCTATGCACGTATTCGCAGATTGATATTATGACTTTTTATACCCAACATATGCCAAGACCTGAAAGCGGCAGTGAGTGACATTTAACACAAACTCCCCTGCAGTTTTCGAAATATCCAAAATATCCCAAATTCGAGGCCTGAGCCATATTTTGGAGCCAAATTCTCGCTCTCTGCACGTATTCGCAGTTTGAAATTACGACTTTTTTACTCAACATATGCCAAGTACTGAAAGCGGCGTTTGGTCACATTTGTCCCAATCCCCCCTTGCAATTTTCTAAATATCCCAAACATCCCAATTTCGAGGCCTGAGCCATATTTTGGAGCCAAATTCTGGCTCTCTGCACGTATTCGCAGTTTGAAATTACGACTTTTAAACCCAACATATGCCAAGTACTGAAAGCGTCGTTTGGTCATATGTGTCCCAAACTCCCCTGCAGTTTTCAAAATATCCCAAACATCCCAATTTCGAGGCCTGAGCCATATTTTGGAGCCAAATTCTGGCTCTATGCTCGTATTCGCAGTTTGAAATTACGAATTTTTATTCCCAACCTATGCCAAGTCCTGAAAGCAGCAGTGAGTGATACTTTGCACAAACTCCCCTGCAGCTTTCGAAATATCCAAAATATCCCAATTTCGAGGCCTGAGCCATATTTTCGAGCCAAATTCTGGCTCTCTGCACGTATTCGTTGTTTGAAATTACAACTTTTTTATACCCAACATATGCCAAGTACTAAAAGCGGCGTTTGGTCACATTTGTCCCAATCCCCCCAGCAATTTTCAAAATATCCCAAACATCCCAATTTCGAGACCTGAGCCATATTTTGGGGCCAAATTCTGGCTCTCTGCACGTATTTGCAGTTTGAAATTGCGAATTTTTTATACCCAACATATGCCAAGTACTGAAAGCGGCGTTTGGTCATATTTGTCCCAAACTCCCCTGCAGTTTTCAAAATATCCCAAACTTCCCTATTTCCAGGCCTGAGTCATATTTTGGAGCCAAATTCAGGCTCTCTGCACGTATTCGCAGTTTAAATTACGACTTTTTATACCCAACATATGCCAAGTACTGAAAGCGGCGTTTGGTCATATTTGTCCCAAACTCCCCTGCAGTTTTCAAAATATCCCAAACTTCCCAATTTCGAGGCCTGAGTCATAATTTGGAGCCAAAATCTGGCTCTCTACACGTATTCGCAGTTTGAAATTACGACTTTTTATACCCAACATATGTTAAGACCTGAAAGCGGCAGTGTGTGACATTTTGCACAAACTCCCCTGCAGTTTTCAAAATAACCCAAATATCCCAATTTCGAGGCCTGAGCCATATTTTGGAGCCAAATTCATGCTTTCTGCACGTATTCGCAGTTTGAAATAACGACTTTTCATACCCAACTTATGCCAAATACTGAATGCGGCGTTTGGTCACATTTGTCCCAAACCCTCCTGCAGTTTTCAAAATATCCCAAACATCCCAATTTCGAGGCCTGAGCCATATTTTGGAGCCAAATTCTGGCTCTATGCACGTATTATCAGTTTGAAATTACGACTATTTATTCCCAACATATGCCAAGTCCTGAAAGCGGCAGTGAGTGATTCTTTGCACAAACTCCCCTGCAGCTTTCGAAATATCCAAAATATCCCAATTTCGAGGCCTGAGCCATATTTTCGAGCCAAATTCTGGCTCTCTGCACGTATTCGTTGTTTGAAATTACGACTTTTTTATACCCAACATATGCCAAGTACTAAAAGCGGCGTTTGGTCACATTTGTCCCAATCCCCCCAGCAATTTTCAAAATATCCCAAACATCCCAATTTCGAGGCCTGAGCCATATTTTGGAGCCAAATTCTGGCTCTCTGCACGTATTCGCAGTTTGAAATTATGACTTTTTATACCTAACATATGCCAAGTACTGAAAGCGGCGTTTGGTCATATTTGTCCAAACTCCCCTGCAGTTTTCAAAATATCCCAAACATCCCAATTTCGAGGCCTGAGCCATATTTTGGAGCCAAATTCTGGCTCTCTGCACGTATTCGCAGTTTGAAATTGCGACTTATTATACCCAACATATGGCAAGTACTGAAAGCGGAGTTTGATCACATTTGTCCCAAACCTCCCTGCAGTTTTCAAAATATCCCAAACATCCCAATTTCGAGGCCTGAGCCATACTTTGGAGGCAAATTCAGGCTCTCTGCACGTATTCGCAGTTTGAAATTGTGACTTTTTTATACCCAGCATATGCCAAGTACTGAGAGCGGCGTTGGGTCATATTTGTCCCAAAATCCCCTGTAGTTTTTAAAATATCCCAAACATCCCAATTTCGAGGCCTGAGTCATATTTTGGAGCCAAATTCTTGCTCTCTGCACATATTCGCAGTTTGAAATTGCGACTTTTTTATACCAACATATGCCAAGTACTGAATGAGGTGTTTGGTCACATTTGTCCCAAACCTCCCTGCAGTTTTCAAAATATCCCAAACATCTCAATTTCAAGGCCTGAGCCATATTTTGGAGCCAAATTCTGGCTGTATGCACGTATTCGCAGTTTGATATTACGAATATTTATACCCAACATATGCCAAGTCCTGAAAGCGGCAGTGAGTCACATTTTGCACAAACTCCCCTGCAGTTTTCAAAATATTCCAAACATCCCAATTTCGAGGCCTGACCTATATTTTGCAGCCAAATTCTGGCTCTCTGCACGTATTCGCAGTTTGAAATTACGACTTTTTATACCCAACATATGCCAAGTACTGAATGCGGAGTTTGGTCACATTTGTCCCAATCCCCCCTTGCAATTTTCTAAATATCCCAAACATCCCAATTTCGAGGCCTGAGCCATATTTTGGAGCCAAATTCTGGCTCTCTGCACGTATTCGCAGTTTGAAATTACGACTTTTTATACCCAACATATGTTAAGACCTGAAAGCGGCAGTGTGTGACATTTTGCACAAACTCCCCTGCAGTTTTCAAAATAACCCAAATATCCCAATTTCGAGGCCTGAGCCATATTTTGGAGCCAAATTCATGCTCTCTGCACGCATTCGCAGTTTGAAATTACGACTTTTCATACCCAACATATGCCAAATACTGAATGCGGCGTTTGGTCACATTTGTCCCAAACCCCCCTGCAGTTTTCAAAATATCCCAAACATCCCAATTTCGAGGCCTGAGCCATATTTTGGAGCCAAATTCTGGCTCTATGCACGTATTCGCAGTTTGAAATTACGACTTTTTATACCCAACATATGCCAAGTCCTGAAAGCGGCAATGAGTGACATTTTGCACAAACTCCCCTGCAGTTTTCGAAATATCCCAAATATTTCAATTTCGAGGCCAAGCCATATTTTGGAGCCAAATTCTGGCTCTTTGCACATCTTCGCAGTTTGAAATTACGACTTTTTTATACCCAGCATATGCCAAGTACTGAAAGCGGCGTTGGGTCATATTTGTCCCAAACTCCCCTGTAGTTTTTAAAATATCCCAAACATCCCAATTTCGAGGCCTGAGTCATATTTTGGAGCCAAATTCTTGCTCTCTGCACATATTCGCAGTTTGAAATTGCGACTTTTTTATACCAACATATGCCAAGTACTGAATGAGGTGTTTGGTCACATTTGTCCCAAACCTCCCTGCAGTTTTCAAAATATCCCAAACATCTCAATTTCAAGGCCTGAGCCATATTTTGGAGCCAAATTCTGGCTGTATGCAGGTATTCGCAGTTTGATATTACGAATATTTATACCCAACATATGCCAAGTCCTGAAAGCGGCAGTGAGTCACATTTTGCACAAACTCCCCTGCAGTTTTCAAAATATTCCAAACATCCCAATTTCGAGGCCTGACCCATATTTTGCAGCCAAATTCTGGCTCTCTGCACGTATTCGCAGTTTGAAATTACGACTTTTTATACCCAACATATGCCAAGTACTGAATGCGGCGTTTGGTCACATTTGTCCCAATCCCCCCTTGCAATTTTCTAAATATCCCAAACATCCCAATTTCGAGGCCTGAGCCATATTTTGGAGCCAAATTCTGGCTCTCTGCACGTATTCGCAGTTTGAAATTACGACTTTTAAACCCAACATATGCCAAGTACTGAAAGCGGCGTTTGGTCATATGTGTCCCAAACTCCCCTGCAGTTTTCAAAATATCCCAAACATCCCAATTTCGAGGCCTGAGCCATATTTTGGAGCCAAATTCTGGCTCTCTACACGTATTCGCAGTTTGAAATTACGACTTTTTATACCCAACATATGTTAAGACCTGAAAGAGTCAGTGTGTGACATTTTGCACAAACTCCCCTGCAGTTTTCAAAATAACCCAAATATCCCAATTTCGAGGCCTGAGCCATATTTTGGAGCCAAATTCATGCTCTCTGCACGCATTCGCAGTTTGAAATTACGACTTTTCATACCCAACATATGCTAAATACTGAATGCGGCGTTTGGTCACATTTGTCCCAAACCCCCCTGCAGTTTTCAAAATATCCCAAACATCCCAATTTCGTTGCCTGAGCCATATTTTGGAGCCAAATTCTGGCTCTATGCACGTATTCGCAGTTTGAAATTACGACTTTTTATACCCAACATATGCCAAGTCCTGAAAGCGGCAATGAGTGACATTTTGCACAAACTCCCCTGCAGTTTTCGAAATATCCCAAATATTTCAATTTCGAGGCCAAGCCATATTTTGGAGCCAAATTCTGGCTCTTTGCACATCTTCGCAGTTTGAAATTACGACTTTTTTATACCCAACATATGCCAAGTACAGAAAGCGGCGTTTGGTCACATTTGTCCTAATCCCCCCAGCAATTTTCAAAATATCCCAAACATCCCAATTTCGAGGTGTGAGCCATATTTTGGAGCCAAATTCTGCCTCTCTGCACGTATTCGCAGTTTGAAATTACGAGTTTTTATACCCAACATATGCCAAGTACTGAAAGCGGCGTTTGGTCATATTTGTCCCAAACTCCCCTGCAGTTTTCAAAATATCCCAAACGAACCAATTTCGAGGCCTGAGTCATATTTTGGAGCCAAATTCTGGCTCTCTGCACGTATTCGCAGTTTGAAATTACTACTTTTTATACTCAACATATGTTAAGACCTAAAAGCGGCAGTGTGTGACATTTTGCACAAACTCCCCTGCAGTTTTCAAAATATCCCAAATATCCCAATTTCGAGGCCTGAGCCATATTTTGGAGCCAAATTCAGGCTCTCTGCATGTATTCGCAGTTTGAAATTAAGACTTTTCATACCCAACATATGCCAAGTACTGAAAGCGGCAGTGAGTGATATTTTGCACAAACTATCGTGCAGCTTTCGAAATATCCCAAACATCCCAATTTCGAGGCCTGAGCCATATTTTCGAGCCAAATTCTGGCTCTCTTCACGTATTTGTTGTTTGAAATTACGACTTTTTTATACCCAACATATGCCAAGTACTGAAAGCGGCGTTTGGTCACATTTGTCCCAATCCTCCCAGCAATTTTCAAAATATCCCAAACATCCCAATTTCGAGGCCTGAGCCATATTTTGGAGCCAAATTCAGGCTCTCTGCACGTATTCGCAGTTTGAAATTACGACTTTTTATACCAAACATATGCCAAGTACTGAAAGCGGCGTTTGGTCATATTTGTCCAAACTCCCCTGCAGTTTTCAAAATATCCCAAACATCCCAATTTCGAGGCCTGAGCCATATTTTGGAGCCAAATTCTGGCTCTCTGCACGTATTCGCAGTTTGAAATTGCGACTTATTATACCCAACATATGCCAAGTACTTAAAGCGGCGTTTGGTCAGATTTGTCCCAAACCTCCCAGCAGTTCTCAAAATATCCAAAACATCCCAATTTCGAGGCCTGAGCCATACTTTGGAGGCAAATTCTGGCTCTCTGCACGTATTCGCAGTTTGAAATTGTGACTTTTTTATACCCAGCATATGCCAAGTACTGAAAGCGGCGCTGGGTCATATTTGTCCCAAACTCCCCTGTAGTTTTAAAAATATCCCAAACATCCCAATTTCGAGGCCTGAGTCATATTTTGGAGCCAAATTCTTGCTCTCTGCACATATTCGCAGTTTGAAATTGCGACTTTTTTATACCAACATATGCCAAGTACTGAATGAGGTGTTTGGTCACATTTGTCCCAAACCTCCCTGCAGTTTTCAAAATATCCCAAACATCTCAATTTCAAGGCCTGAGCCATATTTTGGAGCCAAATTCTGGCTGTATGCACGTATTCGCAGTTTGATGATAGGAATATTTATACCCAACATATGCCAAGTCCTGAAAGCGGCAGTGAGTCACATTTTGCACAAACTCCCCTGCAGTTTTCGAAATATTCCAAACATCCCAATTTCGAGGGCTGACCCATATTTTGCAGCCAAATTCTGGCTCTCTGCACGTATTCGCAGTTTGAAATTACGAATTTTTATACCCAACATATGCCAAGTACTGAAAGCGGCGTTTGGTCACATTTGTCCCAAACCTCCCTGCAAGATTTCAAAATATCCCAAACATCCCAATTTCGAGGCAGGAGCCATATTTTGGAGCCAAATGCTGGCTCTATGCACGTATTCGCAGATTGATATTATGACTTTTTATACCCAACATATGCCAAGACCTGAAAGCGGCAGTGAGTGACATTTAACACAAACTCCCCTGCAGTTTTCGAAATATCCAAAATATCCCAATTTCGAGGCCTGAGCCATATTTTGGAACCAAATTCTCGCTCTCTGCACGTATTCGCAGTTTGAAATTACGACTTTTTTACTCAACATATGCCAAGTCCTGAAAGCGGCAGTGAGTCACATTTTGCACAAACTCCCCTGCAGTTTTCAAAATATTCCAAACATCACAATTTCGAGGCCTGACCCATATTTTGCAGCCAAATTCTGGCTCTCTGCACGTATTCGCAGTTTGAAATTACGAATTTTTATACCCAACATATGCCAAGTACTGAAAGCGGCGTTTGGTCACATTTGTCCCAAACCTCCCTGCAAGATTTCAAAATATCCCAAACATCCCAATTTCGAGGCAGGAGCCATATTTTGGAGCCAAATGCTGGCTCTATGCACGTATTCGCAGATTGATATTATGACTTTTTATACCCAACATATGCCAAGACCTGAAAGCGGCAGTGAGTGACATTTAACACAAACTCCCCTGCAGTTTTCGAAATATCCAAAATATCCCAAATTCGAGGCCTGAGCCATATTTTGGAGCCAAATTCTCGCTCTCTGCACGTATTCGCAGTTTGAAATTACGACTTTTTTACTCAACATATGCCAAGTACTGAAAGCGGCGTTTGGTCACATTTGTCCCAATCCCCCCTTGCAATTTTCTAAATATCACAAACATCCCAATTTCGAGGCCTGAGCCATATTTTGGAGCCAAATTCTGGCTCTCTGCACGTATTCGCAGTTTGAAATTACGACTTTTAAACCCAACATATGCCAAGTACTGAAAGCGGCGTTTGGTCATATGTGTCCCAAACTCCCCTGCAGTTTTCAAAATATCCCAAACATCCCAATTTCGAGGCCTGAGCCATATTTTGGAGCCAAATTCTGGCTCTATGCTCGTATTCGCAGTTTGAAATTACGAATTTTTATTCCCAACCTATGCCAAGTCCTGAAAGCGGCAGTGAGTGATACTTTGCACAAACTCCCCTGCAGCTTTCGAAATATCCAAAATATCCCAATTTCGAGGCCTGAGCCATATTTTCGAGCCAAATTCTGGCTCTCTGCACGTATTCGTAGTTTGAAATTACGACTTTTTTATACCCAACATATGCCAAGTACTAAAAGCGGCGTTTGGTCACATTTGTCCCAATCCCCCCAGCAATTTTCAAAATATCGCAAACATCCCAATTTCGAGGCCTGAGCCATATTTTGGGGCCAAATTCTGGCTCTCTGCACGTATTCGCAGTTTGAAATTGCGAATTTTTTATACCCAACATATGCCAAGTACTGAAAGCGGCGTTTGGTCATATTTGTCCCAAACTCCCCTGCAGTTTTCAAAATATCCCAAACTTCCCTATTTCCAGGCCTGAGTCATATTTTGGAGCCAAATTCAGGCTCTCTGCACGTATTCGCAGTTTAAATTACGACTTTTTATACCCAACATATGCCAAGTACTGAAAGCGGCGTTTGGTCATATTTGTCTCAAACTCCCCTGCAGTTTTCAAAATATCACAAACTTCCCAATTTCGAGGCCTGAGTCATATTTTGGAGCCAAATTCTGGCTCTCTACACGTATTCGCAGTTTGAAATTACGACTTTTTATACCCAACATATGTTAAGACCTGAAAGCGGCAGTGTGTGACATTTTGCACAAACTCCCCTGCAGTTTTCAAAATAACCCAAATATCCCAATTTCGAGGCCTGAGCCATATTTTGGAGCCAAATTCATGCTTTCTGCACGTATTCGCAGTTTGAAATTACGACTTTTCATACCCAACATATGCCAAATACTGAATGCGGCGTTTGGTCACATTTGTCCCAAACCCCCCTGCAGTTTTCAAAATATCCCAAACATCCCAATTTCGAGGCCTGAGCCATATTTTGGAGCCAAATTCTGGCTCTCTGCACGTATTCGCAGTTTGAAATTACGACTTTTTATACCTAACATATGCCAAGTACTGAAAGCGGCGTTTGGTCATATTTGTCCAAACTCCCCTGCAGTTTTCAAAATATCCCAAACATCCCAATTTCGAGGCCTGAGCCATATTTTGGAGCCAAATTCTGGCTCTATGCACGTATTATCAGTTTGAAATTACGACTATTTATTCCCAACATATGCCAAGTCCTGAAAGCGGCAGTGAGTGATACTTTGCACAAACTCCCCTGCAGCTTTCGAAATATATAAAATATCCCAATTTCGAGGCCTGAGCCATATTTTCGAGCCAAATTCTGGCTCTCTGCACGTATTCGCAGTTTGAAATTACGACTTTTTATACCTAACATATGCCAAGTACTGAAAGCGGCGTTTGGTCATATTTGTCCAAACTCCCCTGCAGTTTTCAAAATATCCCAAACATCCCAATTTCGAGGCCTGAGCCATATTTTGGAGCCAAATTCTGGCTCTCTGCACGTATTCGCAGTTTGAAATTGCGACTTATTATACCCAACATATGGCAAGTACTGAAAGCGGCGTTTGATCACATTTGTCCCAAACCTCCCTGCAGTTTTCAAAATATCCCAAACATCCCAATTTCGAGGCCTGAGCCATACTTTGGAGGCAAATTCAGGCTCTCTGCACGTATTCGCAGTTTGAAATTGTGACTTTTTTATACCCAGCATATGCCAAGTACTGAAAGCGGCGTTGGGTCATATTTTTCCCAAACTCCCCTGTAGTTTTTAAAATATCCCAAACATCCCAATTTCGAGGCCTGAGTCATATTTTGGAGCCAAATTCTTGCTCTCTGCACATATTCGCAGTTTGAAATTGCGACTTTTTTATACCAACATATGCCAAGTACTGAATGAGGTGTTTGGTCACATTTGTCCCAAACCTCCCTGCAGTTTTCAAAATATCCCAAACATCTCAATTTCAAGGCCTGAGCCATATTTTGGAGCCAAATTCTGGCTGTATGCACGTATTCGCAGTTTGATATTACGAATATTTATACCCAACATATGCCAAGTCCTGAAAGCGGCAGTGAGTCACATTTTGCACAAACTCCCCTGCAGTTTTCAAAATATTCCAAACATCCCAATTTCGAGGCCTGACCCATATTTTGCAGCCAAATTCTGGCTCTCTGCACGTATTCGCAGTTTGAAATTACGACTTTTTATACCCAACATATGCCAAGTACTGAATGCGGCGTTTGGTCACATTTGTCCCAATCCCCCCCTTGCAATTTTCTAAATATCCCAAACATCCCAATTTCGAGGCCTGAGCCATATTTTGGAGCCAAATTCTGGCTCTCTGCACGTATTCGCAGTTTGAAATTACGACTTTTAAACCCAACATATGCCAAGTACTGAAAGCGGCGTTTGGTCATATGTGTCCCAAACTCCCCTGCAGTTTTCAAAATATCCCAAACATCCCAATTTCGAGGCCTGAGCCATATTTTGGAGCCAAATTCTGGCTCTCTACACGTATTCGCAGTTTGAAATTACGACTTTTTATACCCAACATATGTTAAGACCTGAAAGTGGCAGTGTGTGACATTTTGCACAAACTCCCCTGCAGTTTTCAAAATAACCCAAATATCCTAATTTCGAGGCCTGAGCCATATTTTGGAGCCAAATTCATGCTCTCTGCACGCATTCGCAGTTTGAAATTACGACTTTTCATACCCAACATATGCCAAATACTGAATGCGGCGTTTGGTCACATTTGTCCCAAACCCCCCTGCAGTTTTCAAAATATCCCAAACATCCCAATTTCGAGGCCTGAGCCATATTTTGGAGCCAAATTCTGGCTCTATGCACGTATTATCAGTTTGAAATTACGACTTTTTATTCCCAACATATGCCAAGTCCTGAAAGCGGCAGTGAGTGATATTTTGCACAAACTATCCTGCAGCTTTCGAAATATCCCAAATATCCCAATTTCGAGGCCTGAGCCATATTTTCGAGCCAAACTCTGGCTCCCTGCACGTATTCGTTGTTTGAAATTACGACTTTTTTATATCCAACATATGCCAAGTACAGAAAGCGGCGTTTGGTCACATTTGTCTCAATCCCCCCAGCAATTTTCAAAATACCCCAAACATCCCAATTTCGAGGCTTGAGCCATATTTTGGAGCCAAATTCAGGCTATCTGCACGTATTCGCAGTTTGAAATTACGACATTTTATACCCACCATATGCCAAGTACTGAAAGCGGCGTTTGGTCATATTTGCCCCAAACTCCCCTGCAGTTTTCAAAATATCCCAAACATCCCAATTTAGAGGCCTGAGCCATATTTTGGAGCCAAATTCAGGCTCTCTGCACGTATTCGCAGTTTGAAATTGCGACTTATTATACGCAGCATATGCCATTAAGTACTGAAAGCGGCAATGAGTCACATTTTGACCAAACTCCCCTGCAGTTTTCAAAATATCAGAAACATCCCAATTTCGAGGCCTGAGCCATACTTTGGAGCCAAATTCTGGCTCCCTGCACGTATTCGCAGTTTGAAATTGTGACTTTTTTATACCCAGCATATGCCAAGTACTGAAAGCGGCGTTTGGTCACATTTGTCCCAAACCTCCCTGCAAGATTTCAAATTATCCCAAATATCCCAATTTCGAGGCCTGAGCCATATTTTGGAGCCAAATGCTGGCTCTATGCACCTATTCGCAGATTGATATATTGACTTTTTGTACCCAACATATGCCAAGACCTGAAAGCGGCAGTGAGTGACATTTAACACAAACTCCCCTGCAGTTTTCGAAATATACCAAATATCCCAATTTCGAGGCCTGAGCCATATTTTGGAGCCAAATTCATGCTCTCTGCACGTATTCGCAGTTTGAAATTACGACTTTTTAAACCCAACATATGCCAAGTACTGAAAGCGGCGTTTGGTCATATGTGTCCCAAACTCCCCTGCAGTTTTCAAAATATCCCAAACATCCCAATTTCGAGGCCTGAGCCATGTTTTGGAGCCAAATTCTGGCTCTCTGCACGTATTCGCTGTTTGAAATTATGACTTATTTATACCCAACATATTCCAAGTACTGAAAGCGGCGTTTGGTCACATTTGTCCCAATCCCTGCAGCAATTTTCAAAATATCCCAAACATCCCAATTTTGAGGTGTGAGCCATATTTTGGATCCAAATTCTGCCTCTCTGCACGTATTCGCAGTTTGAAATTAAGAATTTTTATACCCAACATAAGCCAAGTACTGCAAGTGGCGTTTGGTCATATTTGCCCAAAACTCCTTTGCAGTTTTCAAAATATCCCAAACTTCCCAATTTCGAGACCTGACTCATATTTTGGACAAATTCTGGCTCTCTGCACGTATTCGCAGTTTGAAATTACGACTTTTTATACCCAACATATGTTAAGACCTGAAAGCGGCAGTGTGTGACATTTTGCACAAACTCCCCTGCAGTTTTCAAAATTTCCCAAACTTCCCTATTTCCAGGCCTGAGTCATATTTTGGAGCCAAATTCAGGCTCTCTGCACGTATTCGCAGTTTAAATTACGACTTTTTATACCCAACATATGCCAAGTACTGAAAGCGGCGTTTGGTCATATTTGTCCCAAACTCCCCTGCAGTTTTCAAAATATCCCAAACTTCCCAATTTCGAGGCTTGAGTCATATTTTGGAGCCAAATTCTGGCTCTCTACACGTATTCGCAGTTTGAAATTACGACTTTTTATACCCAACATATGTTAAGACCTGAAAGCGGCTGTGTGTGACATTTTGCACAAACTCCCCTGCAGTTTTCAAAATAACCCAAATATCCCAATTTCGAGGCCTGAGCCATATTTTGGAGCCAAATTCATGCTCTCTGCACGTATTCGCAGTTTGAAATTACGACTTTTCATACCCAACATATGCCAAGTACTGAATGCGGCGTTTGGTCACATTTGTCCCAAACCCTCCTGCAGTTTTCAAAATATCCCAAACATCCCAATTTCGAGGCCTGAGCCATATTTTGGAACCAAGTTCTGGCTCTATGCACGTATTATCAGTTTGAAATAACTACTTTTTATTCCCAACATATACCAAGTCCTGAAAGCGGCAGTGAGTGATATTTTGCACAAACTATCCTGCAGCTTTCGAAATATCCCAAATATCTCAATTTCGAGGCCTGAGCCATATTTTCGAGCCAAATTCTGGCTCTCTGCACGTATTCGTTGTTTGAAATTACGACTTTTTTTATATCCAACATATGCCAAGTACTGAAAGCGGCGTTTGGTCACATTTGTCCCAAACCTCCCTGCAAGATTTCAAAATATCCCAAACATCCCAATTTCGAGGCCTGAGCCATATTTTGGAGCCAAATGCTGGCTCTATGCACGTATTCGCAGATTGATATTATGACTTTTTATACCCAACCTATGCCAAGACCTGAAAGCGGCAGTGAGTGACATTTAACACAAACTCCCCTGCAGTTTTCGAAATATTCAAAATATCCCAATTTCGAGGCCTGAGCCATATTTTGGAGCCAAATTCTCGCTCTCTGCACGTATTCGCAGTTTGAAATTACGACTTTTTTACCCAACATATGCCAAGTACTGAAAGCGGCATTTGGTCACATTTGTCCCAATCCCCCCTTGCAATTTTCTAAATATCCCAAACATCCCAATTTCGAGGCATGAGCCATATTTTGGAGCCAAATTCTGGCTCTCTGCACGTATTCGCAGTTTGAAATTACGACTTTTTAAACCCAACATATGCCAAGTACTGAAAGCGGCGTTTGGTCATATGTGTCCCAAATTCCCCTGTAGTTTTCAAAATATCCCAAACATCCCAATTTCGAGGCCTGAGCCATGTTTTGGAGCCAAATTCTGACTCTCTGCAAGTATTCGCTGTTTGAAATTACGACTTATTTATACCCAACATATTCCAAGTACTGTAAGCGGCGTTTGGTCACATTTGTCCCAATCCCCGCAGCAATTTTCAAAATATCCCAAACATCCAATTTCGAGGTGTGAGCCATATTTTGGAGCAAAATTCTGCCTCTCTGCACGTATTCGCAGTTTGAAATTACGAATTTTTATACCCAACATATGCCAAGTACTGAAAGCAGCGTTTGGTCATATTTGCCCCAAACTCCCCTGCAGTTTTCAAAATATCCCAAATTTCCCAATTTCGAGACCTGAGTCATATTTTGGAGCCAAATTCTGGCTCTGCACGTATTCGCAGTTTGAAATTACGACTTTTTATACCCAACATATGTTAAGACCTGAAAGCGGCAGTGCGTGACATTTTGCACAAACTCCCTTGCAGTTTTCAAAATATCCCAAATATCCCAATTTCGAGGCCTGAGCCATATTTTGGAGCCAAATTCAGGCTCTCTGCACGTATTCGCAGTTTGAAATTACGACTTTTCATACCCCACATATGCCAAGTACTGAATGCAGCGTTTGGTCGCATTTGTCCCAAACCCCCCTGCAGTTTTCAAAATATCCCAAACATCCCAATTTCGAGGCCTGAGCTATATTCTGGAGCCAAATTCTGGCTCTATGCACGTATTCGCAGTTTGAAATTACGGAGTTTTATTCCCAACATATGCTAAGTCCTGAAAACGGCAGTGAGTGATATTTTGCACAAACTCCCCTGCAGCTTTCGAAATATCCAAAATATCCCAATTTCGAGGCCTGAGCCATATTTTCGCGCCAAATTCTGGCTCTCTGCACGTATTCGTTGTTTGAAATTACGACTTGTTTATACCCAACATATGCCAAGTACTAAAAGCGGCGTTTGGTCACATTTGTCCCAATCCCCCCCAGCAATTTTCAAAATATCCCAAACATCCCAATTTCGAGGCCTGAGCCATATTTTGGAGCAAAATTCTGGCTCTCTGCACGTATTCGCAGTTTGAAATTACGAATTTTTATACCCAACATATGCCAAGTACTGAAAGCAGCGTTTGGTCATATTTGCCCCAAACTCCCCTGCAGTTTTCAAAATATCCCAAATTTCCCAATTTCGAGACCTGAGTCATATTTTGGAGCCAAATTCTGGCTCTGCACGTATTCGCACTTTGAAATTACGACTTTTTATACCCAACATATGTTAAGACCTGAAAGCGGCAGTGCGTGACATTTTGCACAAACTCCCTTGCAGTTTTCAAAATATCCCAAATATCCCAATTTCGAGGCCTGAGCCATATTTTGGAGCCAAATTCAGGCTCTCTGCACGTATTCGCAGTTTGAAATTACGACTTTTCATACCCCACATATGCCAAGTACTGAATGCAGCGTTTGGTCGCATTTGTCCCAAACCCCCCTGCAGTTTTCAAAATATCCCAAACATCCCAATTTCGAGGCCTGAGCTATATTCTGGAGCCAAATTCTGGCTCTATGCACGTATTCGCAGTTTGAAATTACGGAGTTTTATTCCCAACATATGCTAAGTCCTGAAAACGGCAGTGAGTGATATTTTGCACAAACTCCCCTGCAGCTTTCAAAATATCCAAAATATCCCAATTTCGAGGCCTGAGCCATATTTTCGCGCCAAATTCTGGCTCTCTGCACGTATTCGTTGTTTGAAATTACGACTTGTTTATACCCAACATATGCCAAGTACTAAAAGCGGCGTTTGGTCACATTTGTCCCAATCCCCCCCAGCAATTTTCAAAATATCCCAAACATCCCAATTTCGAGGCCTGAGCCATATTTTGGAGCAAAATTCTGGCTCTCTGCACGTATTCGCAGTTTGAAATTACGAATTTTTATACCCAACATATGCCAAGTACTGAAAGCAGCGTTTGGTCATATTTGCCCCAAACTCCCCTGCAGTTTTCAAAATATCCCAAATTTCCCAATTTCGAGACCTGAGTCATATTTTGGAGCCAAATTCTGGCTCTGCACGTATTCGCACTTTGAAATTACGACTTTTTATACCCAACATATGTTAAGACCTGAAAGCGGCAGTGCGTGACATTTTGCACAAACTCCCTTGCAGTTTTCAAAATATCCCAAATATCCCAATTTCGAGGCCTGAGCCATATTTTGGAGCCAAATTCAGGCTCTCTGCACGTATTCGCAGTTTGAAATTACGACTTTTCATACCCCACATATGCCAAGTACTGAATGCAGCGTTTGGTCGCATTTGTCCCAAACCCCCCTGCAGTTTTCAAAATATCCCAAACATCCCAATTTCGAGGCCTGAGCTATATTCTGGAGCCACATTCTGGCTCTATGCACGTATTCGCAGTTTGAAATTACGAATTTTTATTCCCAACATATGCTAAGTCCTGAAAGCGGCAGTGAGTGATATTTTGCACAAACTCCCCTGCAGCTTTCGAAATATCCAAAATATCCCAATTTCGAGGCCTGAGCCATATTTTCGCGCCAAATTCTGGCTCTCTGCACGTATTCGTTGTTTGAAATTACGACTTGTTTATACCCAACATATGCCAAGTACTAAAAGCGGCGTTTGGTCACATTTGTCCCAATCCCCCCCAGCAATTTTCAAAATATCCCAAACATCCCAATTTCGAGGCCTGAGCCATATTTTGGAGCAAAATTCTGGCTCTCTGCACGTATTCGCAGTTTGAAATTACGAATTTTTTATACCCAACATATGCCATGTACTGAAAGCGGCGTTTGGTCATATTTGTCCCAAACTCCCCTGCAGTTTTCAAAATATCCCAAACTTCACAATTTCGAGGCCTGAGTCATATTTTGGAGCCAAATTCTGGCTCTCTACACGTATTTGCAGTTTGAAATTACGAGTTTTTATACCCAACATATGTTAAAACCTGAAAGCAGCAGTGTGTGACATTTTGCACAAACTCCCCTGCAGTTTTCAAAATAACCCAAATATCCCAATTTCGAGGCCTGAGCCATATTTTGGAGCCAAATTCATGCTCTCTGCACGTATTTGCAGTTTGAAATTACGACTTTTCATACCCAACATATGCCAAGTACTGAATGCGGTGTTTGGTCACATTTGTCCCAAACCCCCCTGCAGTTTTCAAAATATCCCAAACAACCCAATTTCGAGGCCTGAGCCATATTTAGGAGCCAAATTCTGGCTCTATGCACGAATTATCAGTTTGAAATTACGACTTTTTATTTCCAACATATGCCAAGTCCTGAAAGCGGCAGTGTGTGATATTTTGCACAAACTATACTGCAGCTTTCGAAATATCCCAATTTCGAGGCCTGAGCCATATTTTCGAGCCAAATTCTGGCTCTCTGCACGTATTCGTTGTTTGAAATTACGACTTTTTATATCCAACATATGCCAAGTACAGAAAGCGGCGTTTGGTCACATTTGTCAAAATCCCCCCAGCAATTTTCAAAATATCCCAAACATCCCAATTTCGAGGCCTGAGCCATATTTTGGAGCCAAATTCAGGCTCTCTGCACGTATTCGCAGTTTGAAATTACGAATTTTTATACCCAACATATGCCAAGTACTGAAAGCGGCGTTTGGTCATATTTGCCCCAAACTCCCCTGCAGTTTTTACAATATCCCAAACATCCCAATTTCGAGGCCTGAGCCATATTTTGGAGCCAAATTCTGGCTCTCTGCACGTATTCGCTGTTTGAAATTGCGACTTATTATACCCAACATATGCCAAGTACTGAAAGCAGCAATGAGTCACATTTTGCACAAACTCCCCTGCAGTTTTCAAAATATCGCTAAAATCCCAATTTCAAGACCTGAGCCATATTTTGGAGCCAAATTCAGGCTCTCTGCACGTATTCGCAGTTTGAAATTACGACTTTTTATACCCTACAAATGCCAAGTACTGAAAGCGGCGTTTGGTCACATTTGTCCCAAACCTCCCTGCAGTTTTCAAAATATCCCAAACATCCCAATTTCGAGGCCTGAGCCATACTTTGGAGCCAAATTCTGGCTCCCTGCAGTATTCGCAGTTTGAAATTGTGACTTTTTTATACCCAGCATATGCCAAGTACTGAAAGCGGCGTTGGGTCATATTTGTCCCAAACTCCCCTGCAGTTTTAAAAATATCCCAAACATCCCAATTTCGAGGCCTGAGTCATATTTTGGAGCCAAACTTTTGCTCTCTGCACATATTTGCAGTTTGAAATTGCGACTTTTTTATACCAACATATGCCAAGTACTGAATGAGGTGTTTGGTCACATTTGTCCCAAACTTCCGTGCAGTTTTCAAAATATCCCAAACATCCCAATTTCATGGCATGAGCCATATTTTGGAGCCAAATTCTGACTTTATGCAAGTATTCGCAGTTTGATATTACGAATATTTATTCCCAACATATGCCAAGTCCTGAAAGCGGCAGTGAGTCACATTTTGCACAAACTCCCCTGCAGATTTCAAAATATTCCAAACATCCCAATTTCGAGGCCTGACCCATATTTTGGAGCCAAATTCTGGCTCTCTGCACGTATTCGCAGTTTGAAATTACGACTTTTTATACCCAACATATGCCAAGTACTGAAAGCGGCGTTTGGTCACATTTGTCCCAAACCTCCCTGCAAGATTTCAAAATATCCAAAATATCACAATTTCGAGGCCTGAGCCATATTTTGGAGCCAAATTCTGGCTCTCTGCACGTATTCGCAGTTTGAAATTACGACTTTTTAAACCCAACATATGCCAAGTACTGAAAGCGGCGTTTGGTCATATGTGTCCCAAACTCCCCTGCAGTTTTCAAAATATCCCAAACATCCTAATTTCGAGGCCTGAGGCATGTTTTGGAGCCAAATACTGGCTCTCTGCACGTATTCGCTGTTTGAAATTACGACTTATTTATACCCAACATATTCCAAGTACTGAAAGCGGCGTTTGGTCACATTTGCCCAATCCCCGCAGCAATTTTTAAAATATCCCAAACATCCAAATTTCGAGGCCTGAGCCATATTTTGGAGCCAAATTCTGGCTCTCTGCACGTATTCGCAGTTTGAAATTACGAATTTTTTATACCCAACATATGCCAAGTACTGAAAGCGGCGTTTGGTCATATTTGTCCCAAACTCCCCTGCAGTTTTCAAAATATCCCAAACTTCCCAATTTCGAGGCCTGAGTCATATTTTGGAGCCAAATTCTGGCTCTCTACACGTATTTGCAGTTTGAAATTACGACTTTTTATACCCAACATATGTTAAGACCTGAAAGCAGCAGTGTGTGACATTTTGCACAAACTCCCCTGCAGTTTTCAAAATAACCCAAATATCCCAATTTCGAGGTCTGAGCCATATTTTGGAGCCAAATTCATGCTCTCTGCACGTATTCGCAGTTTGAAATTACGACTTTTCATACCCAACATATGCCAAGTACTGAATGCGGTGTTTGGTCACATTTGTCCCAAACCCCCCTGCAGTTTTCAAAATATCCCAAACATCCCAATTTCGAGGCCTGAGCCATATTTAGGAGCCAAATTCTGGCTCTATGCACGAATTATCAGTTTGAAATTACGACTTTTTATTCCCAACATATGCCAAGTCCTGAAAGCGGCAGTGAGTGATATTTTGCACAAACTATACTGCAGCTTTCGAAATATCCCAATTTCGAGGCCTGAGCCATATTTTCGAGCCAAATTCTGGCTCTCTGCACGTATTCGTTGTTTGAAATTACGACTTTTTATATCCAACATATGCCAAGTACAGAAAGCGGCGTTTGGTCACATTTGTCCCAATCCCCCCAGCAATTTTCAAAATATCCCAAACATCCCAATTTC
Organism: Procambarus clarkii; assembly: GCF_040958095.1. NCBI lineage: Eukaryota > Metazoa > Arthropoda > Malacostraca > Decapoda > Cambaridae > Procambarus > Procambarus clarkii. The sequence continues at coordinate 1,485,069 of NC_091180.1, read as the reverse complement.
GAGGCCTGAGCCATATTTTGGAGCCAAATTCAGGCTCTCTGCACGTATTCGCAGTTTGAAATTACGAATTTTTATACCCAACATATGCCAAGTACTGAAAGCGGCGTTTGGTCACATTTGCCCCAAACTCCCCTGCAGTTTTTAAAATATCCCAAACATCCCAATTTCGAGGCCTGAGCCATATTTTGGAGCCAATTTCTGGCTCTCTGCACGTATTCGCAGTTTGAAATTGCGACTTATTATACCCAACATATGCCAAGTACTGAAAGCATCAATGAGTCACATTTTGCACAAACTCCCCTGCAGTTTTCAAAATATCGCTAAAATCCCAATTTCAAGACCTGAGCCATATTTTGGAGCCAAATTCAGGCTCTCTGCACGTATTCGCAGTTTGAAATTACGACTTTTTATACCCTACAAATGCCAAGTACTGAAAGCGGCGTTTGGTCACATTTGTCCGAAACCTCCCTGCAGTTTTCAAAATATCCCAAACATCCCAATTTCGAGGCCTGAGCTATACTTTGGAGCCAAATTCTGTCTCCCTGCAGTATTCGCAGTTTGAAATTGTGACTTTTTTATACCCAGCATATGCCAAGTACTGAAAGCGGCGTTGGGTCATATTTGTCCCAAACTCCCCTGCAGTTTTAAAAATATCCCAAACATCCCAATTTCGTGGCCTGAGTCATATTTTGGAGCCAAACTTTTGCTCTCTGCACATATTTGCAGTTTGAAATTGCGACTTTTTTATACCAACATATGCCAAGTACTGAATGAGGTGTTTGGTCACATTTGTCCCAAACTTCCGTGCAGTTTTCAAAATATCCCAAACATCCCAATTTCATGGCATGAGCCATATTTTGGAGCCAAATTCTGACTTTATGCAAGTATTCGCAGTTTGATATTACGAATATTTATTCCCAACATATGCCAAGTCCTGAAAGCGGCAGTGAGTCACATTTTGCACAAACTCCCCTGCAGATTTCAAAATATTCCAAACATCCCAATTTCGAGGCCTGACCCATATTTTGGAGCCAAATTCTGGCTCTCTGCACGTATTCGCAGTTTGAAATTACGACTTTTTATACCCAACATATGCCAAGTACTGAAAGCGGCGTTTGGTCACATTTGTCCCAAACCTCCCTGCAAGATTTCAAAATATCCAAAATATCCCAATTTCGAGGCCTGAGCCATATTTTGGAGCCAAATTCTGGCTCTCTGCACGTATTCGCGGTTTGAAATTACGACTTTTTAAACCCAACATATGCCAAGTACTGAAAGCGGCGTTTGGTCATATGTGTCCCAAACTCCCCTGCAGTTTTCAAAATATCCCAAACATCCTAATTTCGAGGCCTGAGGCATGTTTTGGAGCCAAATACTGGCTCTCTGCACGTATTCGCTGTTTGAAATTACGACTTATTTATACCCAACATATTCCAAGTACTGAAAGCGGCGTTTGGTCACATTTGCCCAATCCCCGCAGCAATTTTTAAAATATCCCAAACATCCAAATTTCGAGGCCTGAGCCATATTTTGGAGCCAAATTCTGGCTCTCTGCACGTATTCGCAGTTTGAAATTACGAATTTTTTATACCCAACATATGCCAAGTACTGAAAGCGGCGTTTGGTCATATTTGTCCCAAACTCCCCTGCAGTTTTCAAAATATCCCAAACTTCCCAATTTCGAGGCCTGAGTCATATTTTGGAGCCAAATTCTGGCTCTCTACACGTATTTGCAGTTTGAAATTACGACTTTTTATACCCAACATATGTTAAGACCTGAAAGCAGCAGTGTGTGACATTTTGCACAAACTCCCCTGCAGTTTTCAAAATAACCCAAATATCCCAATTTCGAGGTCTGAGCCATATTTTGGAGCCAAATTCATGCTCTCTGCACGTATTCGCAGTTTGAAATTACGACTTTTCATACCCAACATATGCCAACTACTGAATGCGGTGTTTGGTCACATTTGTCCCAAACCCCCCTGCAGTTTTCAAAATATCCCAAACATCCCAATTTCGAGGCCTGAGCCATATTTAGGAGCCAAATTCTGGCTCTATGCACGAATTATCAGTTTGAAATTACGACTTTTTATTCCCAACATATGCCAAGTCCTGAAAGCGGCAGTGAGTGATATTTTGCACAAACTATACTGCAGCTTTCGAAATATCCCAATTTCGAGGCCTGAGCCATATTTTCGAGCCAAATTCTGGCTCTCTGCACGTATTCGTTGTTTGAAATTACGACTTTTTATATCCAACATATGCCAAGTACAGAAAGCGGCGTTTGGTCACATTTGTCCCAATCCCCCCAGCAATTTTCAAAATATCCCAAACATCCCAATTTCGAGGCCTGAGCCATATTTTCGAGCCAAATTCAGGCTCTCTGCACGTATTCGCAGTTTGAAATTACGAATTTTTATACCCAACATATGCCAAGTACTGAAAGCGGCGTTTGGTCACATTTGCCCCAAACTCCCCTGCAGTTTTTAAAATATCCCAAACATCCCAATTTCGAGGCCTGAGCCATATTTTGGAGCCAATTTCTGGCTCTCTGCACGTATTCGCAGTTTGAAATTGCGACTTATTATACCCACCATATGCCAAGTACTGAAAGTAGCGTTTGGTCATATTTGCCCCAAACTCCCCTGCAGTTTTCAAAATATCAGAAACATCCCAATTTCGAGGCCTGAGCCATACTTTGGAGCCAAATTCTGGCTCCCTGCACGTATTCGCAGTTTGAAATTGTGACTTTTTTATACCCAGCATATGCCAAGTACTGAAAGCGGCGTTTGGTCACATTTGTCCCAAACCTCCCTGCAAGATTTCAAAATATCCCAAATATCCCAATTTCGAGGCCTGAGCCATATTTTGGAGCCAAATGCTGGCTCTATGCACCTATTCGCAGATTGATATAATGACTTTTTGTACCCAACATATGCCAAGACCTGAAAGCGGCAGTGAGTGACATTTAACACAAACTCCCCTGCAGTTTTCGAAATATACCAAATATCCCAATTTCGAGGCCTGAGCCATATTTTGGAGCCAAATTCATGCTCTCTGCACGTATTCGCAGTTTGAAATTACGACTTTTTAAACCCAACATATGCCAAGTACTGAAAGCGGCGTTTGGTCATATGTGTCCCAAACTCCCCTGCAGTTTTCAAAATATCCCAAACATCCCAATTTCGAGGCCTGAGCCATGTTTTGGAGCCAAATTCTGGCTCTCTGCACGTATTCGCTGTTTGAAATTATGACTTATTTATACCCAACATATTCCAAGTACTGAAAGCGGCGTTTGGTCACATTTGTCCCAATCCCTGCAGCAATTTTCAAAATATCCCAAACATCCCAATTTTGAGGTGTGAGCCATATTTTGGATCGAAATTCTGCCTCTCTGCACGTATTCGCAGTTTGAAATTAAGAATTTTTATACCCAACATAAGCCAAGTACTGAAAGTGGCGTTTGGTCATATTTGCCCAAAACTCCTTTGCAGTTTTCAAAATATCCCAAACTTCCCAATTTCGAGACCTGACTCATATTTTGGACAAATTCTGGCTCTCTGCACGTATTCGCAGTTTGAAATTACGACTTTTTATACCCAACATATGTTAAGACCTGAAAGCGGCAGTGTGTGACATTTTGCACAAACTCCCCTGCAGTTTTCAAAATTTCCCAAACTTCCCTATTTCCAGGCCTGAGTCATATTTTGGAGCCAAATTCAGGCTCTCTGCACGTATTCGCAGTTTAAATTACGACTTTTTATACCCAACATATGCCAAGTACTGAAAGCGGCGTTTGGTCATATTTGTCCCAAACTCCCCTGCAGTTTTCAAAATATCCCAAACTTCCCAATTTCGAGGCTTGAGTCATATTTTGGAGCCAAATTCTGGCTCTCTACACGTATTCGCAGTTTGAAATTACGACTTTTTATACCCAACATATGTTAAGACCTGAAAGCAGCAGTGAGTGACATTTAACACAAACTCCCCTGCAGTTTTCGAAATATACCAAATATCCCAATTTCGAGGCCTGAGCCATATTTTGGAGCCAAATTCATGCTCTCTGCACGTATTCGCAGTTTGAAATTACGACTTTTTAAACCCAACATATGCCAAGTACTGAAAGCGGCGTTTGGTCATATGTGTCCCAAACTCCCTTGCAGTTTACAAAATATCCCAAACATCCCAATTTCGAGGCCTGAGCCATGTTTTGGAGCCAAATTCTGGCTCTCTGCACGTATTCGCTGTTTGAAATTATGACTTATTTATACCCAACATATTCCAAGTACTGAAAGCGGCGTTTGGTCACATTTGTCCCAATCCCTGCAGCAATTTTCAAAATATCCCAAACATCCCAATTTTGAGGTGTGAGCCATATTTTGGATCCAAATTCTGCCTCTCTGCACGTATTCGCAATTTGAAATTAAGAATTTTTATACCCAACATAAGCCAAGTATTGAAAGTGGCGTTTGGTCATATTTGCCCAAAACTCCTTTGCAGTTTTCAAAATATCCCAAACTTCCCAATTTCGAGACCTGACTCATATTTTGGACAAATTCTGGCTCTCTGCACGTATTCGCAGTTTGAAATTACGACTTTTTATACCCAACATATGTTAAGACCTGAAAGCGGCAGTGTGTGACATTTTGCACAAACTCCCCTGCAGTTTTCAAAATTTCCCAAACTTCCCTATTTCCAAGCCTGAGTCATATTTTGGAGCCAAATTCAGGCTCTCTGCACGTATTCGCAGTTTAAATTACGACTTTTTATACCCAACATATGCCAAGTACTGAAAGCGGCGTTTGGTCATATTTGTCCCAAACCTCCCTGCAAGATTTCAAAATATCCCAAACATCCCAATTTCGAGGCCTGAGCCATATTTTGGAGCCAAATGCTGGCTCTATGCACGTATTCGCAGATTGATATTATGACTTTTTATACCCAACCTATGCCAAGACCTGAAAGCGGCAGTGAGTGACATTTAACACAAACTCCCCTGCAGTTTTCGAAATATTTAAAATATCCCAATTTCGAGGCCTGAGCCATATTTTGGAGCCAAATTCTCGCTCTCTGCACGTATTCGCAGTTTGAAATTACGACTTTTTTACCCAACATATGCCAAGTACTGAAAGCGGCATTTGGTCACATTTGTCCCAATCCCCCCTTGCAATTTTCTAAATATCCCAAACATCCCAATTTCGAGGCATGAGCCATATTTTGGAGCCAAATTCTGGCTCTCTGCACGTATTCGCAGTTTGAAATTACGACTTTTTAAACCCAACATATGCCAAGTACTGAAAGCGGCGTTTGGTCATATGTGTCCCAAATTCCCCTGTAGTTTTCAAAATATCCCAAACATCCCAATTTCGAGGCCTGAGCCATGTTTTGGAGCCAAATTCTGACTCTCTGCAAGTATTCAGCTGTTTGAAATTACGACTTATTTATACCCAACATATTCCAAGTACTGTAAGCGGCGTTTGGTCACATTTGTCCCAATCCCCGCAGCAATTTTCAAAATATCCCAAACATCCAATTTCGAGGTGTGAGCCATATTTAGGAGCCAAATTCTGCCTCTCTGCACGTATTCGCAGTTTGAAATTACGAATTTTTATACCCAACATATGCCAAGTACTGAAAGCAGCGTTTGGTCATATTTGCCCCAAATTCCCCTGCAGTTTTCAAAATATCCCAAATTTCCCAATTTCGAGACCTGAGTCATATTTTGGAGCCAAATTCTGGCTCTCTGCACGTATTCGCAGTTTGAAATTACGACTTTTTATACCCAACATATGTTAAGACTTGAAAGCGGCAGTGCGTGACATTTTGCACAAACTCCCTTGCAGTTTTCAAAATATCCCAAATATCCCAATTTCGAGGCCTGAGCCATATTTTGGAGCCAAATTCAGGCTCTCTGCACGTATTCGCAGTTTGAAATTACGACTTTTCATACCCCACATATGCCAAGTACTGAATGCAGCGTTTGGTCGCATTTGTCCCAAACCCCCCTGCAGTTTTCAAAATATCCCAAACATCCCAATTTCGAGGCCTGAGCTATATTCTGGAGCCAAATTCTGGCTCTATGCACGTATTCGCAGTTTGAAATTACGAATTTTTATTCCCAACATATGCTAAGTCCTGAAAGCGGCAGTGAGTGATATTTTGCACAAACTCCCCTGCAGCTTTCGAAATATCCCAATTTCGAGGCCTGAGCCATATTTTCGAGCCAAATTCTGGCTCTCTGCACGTATTCGTTGTTTGAAATTACGACTTTTTATATCCAACATATGCCAAGTACAGAAAGCGGCGTTTGGTCACATTTGTCCCAATCCCCCCAGCAATTTTCAAAATATCCCAAACATCCCAATTTCGAGGCCTGAGCCATATTTTGGAGCCAAATTCAGGCTCTCTGCACGTATTCGCAGTTTGAAATTACGAATTTTTATACCCAACATATGCCAAGTACTGAAAGCGGCGTTTGGTCACATTTGCCCCAAACTCCCCTGCAGTTTTTAAAATATCCCAAACATCCCAATTTCGAGGCCTGAGCCATATTTTGGAGCCAATTTCTGGCTCTCTGCACGTATTCGCAGTTTGAAATTGCGACTTATTATACCCACCATATGCCAAGTACTGAAAGTAGCGTTTGGTCATATTTGCCCCAAACTCCCCTGCAGTTTTCAAAATATCAGAAACATCCCAATTTCGAGGCCTGAGCCATACTTTGGAGCCAAATTCTGGCTCCCTGCACGTATTCGCAGTTTGAAATTGTGACTTTTTTATACCCAGCATATGCCAAGTACTGAAAGCGGCGTTTGGTCACATTTGTCCCAAACCTCCCTGCAAGATTTCAAAATATCCCAAATATCCCAATTTCGAGGCCTGAGCCATATTTTGGAGCCAAATGCTGGCTCTATGCACCTATTCGCAGATTGATATAATGACTTTTTGTACCCAACATATGCCAAGACCTGAAAGCGGCAGTGAGTGACATTTAACACAAACTCCCCTGCAGTTTTCGAAATATACCAAATATCCCAATTTCGAGGCCTGAGCCATATTTTGGAGCCAAATTCATGCTCTCTGCACGTATTCGCAGTTTGAAATTACGACTTTTTAAACCCAACATATGCCAAGTACTGAAAGCGGCGTTTGGTCATATGTGTCCCAAACTCCCCTGCAGTTTTCAAAATATCCCAAACATCCCAATTTCGAGGCCTGAGCCATGCTTTGGAGCCAAATTCTGGCTCTCTGCACGTATTCGCTGTTTGAAATTATGACTTATTTATACCCAACATATTCCAAGTACTGAAAGCGGCGTTTGGTCACATTTGTCCCAATCCCTGCAGCAATTTTCAAAATATCCCAAACATCCCAATTTTGAGGTGTGAGCCATATTTTGGATCGAAATTCTGCCTCTCTGCACGTATTCGCAGTTTGAAATTAAGAATTTTTATACCCAACATAAGCCAAGTACTGAAAGTGGCGTTTGGTCATATTTGCCCAAAACTCCTTTGCAGTTTTCAAAATATCCCAAACTTCCCAATTTCGAGACCTGACTCATATTTTGGACAAATTCTGGCTCTCTGCACGTATTCGCAGTTTGAAATTACGACTTTTTATACCCAACATATGTTAAGACCTGAAAGCGGCAGTGTGTGACATTTTGCACAAACTCCCCTGCAGTTTTCAAAATTTCCCAAACTTCCCTATTTCCAGGCCTGAGTCATATTTTGGAGCCAAATTCAGGCTCTCTGCACGTATTCGCAGTTTAAATTACGACTTTTTATACCCAACATATGCCAAGTACTGAAAGCGGCGTTTGGTCATATTTGTCCCAAACTCCCCTGCAGTTTTCAAAATATCCCAAACTTCCCAATTTCGAGGCTTGAGTCATATTTTGGAGCCAAATTCTGGCTCTCTACACGTATTCGCAGTTTGAAATTACGACTTTTTATACCCAACATATGTTAAGACCTGAAAGCAGCAGTGAGTGACATTTAACACAAACTCCCCTGCAGTTTTCGAAATATACCAAATATCCCAATATTCGAGGCCTGAGCCATATTTTGGAGCCAAATTCATGCTCTCTGCACGTATTCGCAGTTTGAAATTACGACTTTTTAAACCCAACATATGCCAAGTACTGAAAGCGGCGTTTGGTCATATGTGTCCCAAACTCCCTTGCAGTTTTCAAAATATCCCAAACATCCCAATTTCGAGGCCTGAGCCATGTTTTGGAGCCAAATTCTGGCTCTCTGCACGTATTCGCTGTTTGAAATTATGACTTATTTATACCCAACATATTCCAAGTACTGAAAGCGGCGTTTGGTCACATTTGTCCCAATCCCTGCAGCAATTTTCAAAATATCCCAAACATCCCAATTTTGAGGTGTGAGCCATATTTTGGATCCAAATTCTGCCTCTCTGCACGTATTCGCAATTTGAAATTAAGAATTTTTATACCCAACATAAGCCAAGTACTGAAAGTGGCGTTTGGTCATATTTGCCCAAAACTCCTTTGCAGTTTTCAAAATATCCCAAACTTCCCAATTTCGAGACCTGACTCATATTTTGGACAAATTCTGGCTCTCTGCACGTATTCGCAGTTTGAAATTACGACTTTTTATACCCAACATATGTTAAGACCTGAAAGCGGCAGTGTGTGACATTTTGCACAAACTCCCCTGCAGTTTTCAAAATTTCCCAAACTTCCCTATTTCCAAGCCTGAGTCATATTTTGGAGCCAAATTCAGGCTCTCTGCACGTATTCGCAGTTTAAATTACGACTTTTTATACCCAACATATGCCAAGTACTGAAAGCGGCGTTTGGTCATATTTGTCCCAAACCTCCCTGCAAGATTTCAAAATATCCCAAACATCCCAATTTCGAGGCCTGAGCCATATTTTGGAGCCAAATGCTGGCTCTATGCACGTATTCGCAGATTGATATTATGACTTTTTATACCCAACCTATGCCAAGACCTGAAAGCGGCAGTGAGTGACATTTAACACAAACTCCCCTGCAGTTTTCGAAATATTTAAAATATTCCAATTTCGAGGCCTGAGCCATATTTTGGAGCCAAATTCATGCTCTCTGCACGTATTCGCAGTTTGAAATTACGACTTTTTTACCCAACATATGCCAAGTACTGAAAGCGGCATTTGGTCACATTTGTCCCAATCCCCCCTTGCAATTTTCTAAATATCCCAAACATCCCAATTTCGAGGCATGAGCCATATTTTGGAGCCAAATTCTGGCTCTCTGCACGTATTCGCAGTTTGAAATTACGACTTTTTAAACCCAACATATGCCAAGTACTGAAAGCGGCGTTTGGTCATATGTGTCCCAAATTCCCCTGTAGTTTTCAAAATATCCCAAACATCCCAATTTCGAGGCCTGAGCCATGTTTTGGAGCCAAATTCTGACTCTCTGCAAGTATTCGCTGTTTGAAATTACGACTTATTTATACCCAACATATTCCAAGTACTGTAAGCGGCGTTTGGTCACATTTGTCCCAATCCCCGCAGCAATTTTCAAAATATCCCAAACATCCAATTTCGAGGTGTGAGCCATATTTAGGAGCCAAATTCTGCCTCTCTGCACGTATTCGCAGTTTGAAATTACGAATTTTTATACCCAACATATGCCAAGTACTGAAAGCAGCGTTTGGTCATATTTGCCCCAAATTCCCCTGCAGTTTTCAAAATATCCCAAATTTCCCAATTTCGAGACCTGAGTCATATTTTGGAGCCAAATTCTGGCTCTCTGCACGTATTCGCAGTTTGAAATTACGACTTTTTATACCCAACATATGTTAAGACTTGAAAGCGGCAGTGCGTGACATTTTGCACAAACTCCCTTGCAGTTTTCAAAATATCCCAAATATCCCAATTTCGAGGCCTGAGCCATATTTTGGAGCCAAATTCAGGCTCTCTGCACGTATTCGCAGTTTGAAATTACGACTTTTCATACCCCACATATGCCAAGTACTGAATGCAGCGTTTGGTCGCATTTGTCCCAAACCCCCCTGCAGTTTTCAAAATATCCCAAACATCCCAATTTCGAGGCCTGAGCTATATTCTGGAGCCAAATTCTGGCTCTATGCACGTATTCGCAGTTTGAAATTACGAATTTTTATTCCCAACATATGCTAAGTCCTGAAAGCGGCAGTGAGTGATATTTTGCACAAACTCCCCTGCAGCTTTCGAAATATCCCAATTTCGAGGCCTGAGCCATATTTTCGAGCCAAATTCTGGCTCTCTGCACGTATTCGTTGTTTGAAATTACGACTTTTTATATCCAACATATGCCAAGTACAGAAAGCGGCGTTTGGTCACATTTGTCCCAATCCCCCCAGCAATTTTCAAAATATCCCAAACATCCCAATTTCGAGGCCTGAGCCATATTTTGGAGCCAAATTCAGGCTCTCTGCACGTATTCGCAGTTTGAAATTACGAATTTTTATACCCAACATATGCCAAGTACTGAAAGCGGCGTTTGGTCACATTTGCCCCAAACTCCCCTGCAGTTTTTAAAATATCCCAAACATCCCAATTTCGAGGCCTGAGCCATATTTTGGAGCCAATTTCTGGCTCTCTGCACGTATTCGCAGTTTGAAATTGCGACTTATTATACCCACCATATGCCAAGTACTGAAAGTAGCGTTTGGTCATATTTGCCCCAAACTCCCCTGCAGTTTTCAAAATATCAGAAACATCCCAATTTCGAGGCCTGAGCCATACTTTGGAGCCAAATTCTGGCTCCCTGCACGTATTCGCAGTTTGAAATTGTGACTTTTTTATACCCAGCATATGCCAAGTACTGAAAGCGGCGTTTGGTCACATTTGTCCCAAACCTCCCTGCAAGATTTCAAAATATCCCAAATATCCCAATTTCGAGGCCTGAGCCATATTTTGGAGCCAAATGCTGGCTCTATGCACCTATTCGCAGATTGATATAATGACTTTTTGTACCCAACATATGCCAAGACCTGAAAGCGGCAGTGAGTGACATTTAACACAAACTCCCCTGCAGTTTTCGAAATATACCAAATATCCCAATTTCGAGGCCTGACCCATATTTTGGAGCCAAATTCATGCTCTCTGCACGTATTCGCAGTTTGAAATTACGACTTTTTAAACCCAACATATGCCAAGTACTGAAAGCGGCGTTTGGTCATATGTGTCCCAAACTCCCCTGCAGTTTTCAAAATATCCCAAACATCCCAATTTCGAGGCCTGAGCCATGTTTTGGAGCCAAATTCTGGCTCTCTGCACGTATTCGCTGTTTGAAATTATGACTTATTTATACCCAACATATTCCAAGTACTGAAAGCGGCGTTTGGTCACATTTGTCCCAATCCCTGCAGCAATTTTCAAAATATCCCAAACATCCCAATTTTGAGGTGTGAGCCATATTTTGGATCGAAATTCTGCCTCTCTGCACGTATTCGCAGTTTGAAATTAAGAATTTTTATACCCAACATAAGCCAAGTACTGAAAGTGGCGTTTGGTCATATTTGCCCAAAACTCCTTTGCAGTTTTCAAAATATCCCAAACTTCCCAATTTCGAGACCTGACTCATATTTTGGACAAATTCTGGCTCTCTGCACGTATTCGCAGTTTGAAATTACGACTTTTTATACCCAACATATGTTAAGACCTGAAAGCGGCAGTGTGTGACATTTTGCACAAACTCCCCTGCAGTTTTCAAAATTTCCCAAACTTCCCTATTTCCAGGCCTGAGTCATATTTTGGAGCCAAATTCAGGCTCTCTGCACGTATTCGCAGTTTAAATTACGACTTTTTATACCCAACATATACCAAGTACTGAAAGCGGCGTTTGGTCATATTTGTCCCAAACTCCCCTGCAGTTTTCAAAATATCCCAAACTTCCCAATTTCGAGGCTTGAGTCATATTTTGGAGCCAAATTCTGGCTCTCTACACGTATTCGCAGTTTGAAATTACGACTTTTTATACCCAACATATGTTAAGACCTGAAAGCAGCAGTGAGTGACATTTAACACAAACTCCCCTGCAGTTTTCGAAATATACCAAATATCCCAATTTCGAGGCCTGAGCCATATTTTGGAGCCAAATTCATGCTCTCTGCACGTATTCGCATTTTGAAATTACGACTTTTTAAACCCAACATATGCCAAGTACTGAAAGCGGCGTTTGGTCATATGTGTCCCAAACTCCCTTGCAGTTTTCAAAATATCCCAAACATCCCAATTTCGAGGCCTGAGCCATGTTTTGGAGCCAAATTCTGGCTCTCTGCACGTATTCGCTGTTTGAAATTATGACTTATTTATACCCAACATATTCCAAGTACTGAAAGCGGCGTTTGGTCACATTTGTCCCAATCCCTGCAGCAATTTTCAAAATATCCCAAACATCCCAATTTTGATGTGTGAGCCATATTTTGGATCCAAATTCTGCCTTTCTGCACGTATTCGCAGTTTGAAATTAAGAATTTTTATACCCAACATAAACCAAGTACTGAAAGTGGCGTTTGGTCATATTTGCCCAAAACTCCTTTGCAGTTTTCAAAATATCCCAAACTTCCCAATTTCGAGACCTGACTCATATTTTGGACAAATTCTGGCTCTCTGCACGTATTCGCAGTTTGAAATTACGACTTTTTATACCCAACATATGTTAAGACCTGAAAGCGGCAGTGTGTGACATTTTGCACAAACTCCCCTGCAGTTTTCAAAATTTCCCAAACTTCCCTATTTCCAAGCCTGAGTCATATTTTGGAGCCAAATTCAGGCTCTCTGCACGTATTCGCAGTTTAAATTACGACTTTTTATACCCAACATATGCCAAGTACTGAAAGCGGCGTTTGGTCATATTTGTCCCAAACCTCCCTGCAAGATTTCAAAATATCCCAAACATCCCAATTTCGAGGCCTGAGCCATATTTTGGAGCCAAATGCTGGCTCTATGCACGTATTCGCAGATTGATATTATGACTTTTTATACCCAACCTATGCCAAGACCTGAAAGCGGCAGTGAGTGACATTTAACACAAACTCCCCTGCAGTTTTCGAAATATTTAAAATATCCCAATTTCGAGGCCTGAGCCATATTTTGGAGCCAAATTCTCGCTCTCTGCACGTATTCGCAGTTTGAAATTACGACTTTTTTACCCAACTGAAAGCCAAGTACTGAAAGCGGCATTTGGTCACATTTGTCCCAATCCCCCCTTGCAATTTTCTAAATATCCCAAACATCCCAATTTCGAGGCATGAGCCATATTTTGGAGCCAAATTCTGGCTCTCTGCACGTATTCGCAGTTTGAAATTACGACTTTTTAAACCCAACATATGCCAAGTACTGAAAGCGGCGTTTGGTCATATGTGTCCCAAATTCCCCTGTAGTTTTCAAAATATCCCAAACATCCCAATTTCGAGGCCTGAGCCATGTTTTGGAGCCAAATTCTGACTCTCTGCAAGTATTCGCTGTTTGAAATTACGACTTATTTATACCCAACATATTCCAAGTACTGTAAGCGGCGTTTGGTCACATTTGTCCCAATCCCCGCAGCAATTTTCAAAATATCCCAAACATCCAATTTCGAGGTGTGAGCCATATTTAGGAGCCAAATTCTGCCTCTCTGCACGTATTCGCAGTTTGAAATTACGAATTTTTATACCCAACATATGCCAAGTACTGAAAGCAGCGTTTGGTCATATTTGCCCCAAATTCCCCTGCAGTTTTCAAAATATCCCAAATTTCCCAATTTCGAGACCTGAGTCATATTTTGGAGCCAAATTCTGGCTCTCTGCACGTATTCGCAGTTTGAAATTACGACTTTTTATACCCAACATATGTTAAGACTTGAAAGCGGCAGTGCGTGACATTTTGCACAAACTCCCTTGCAGTTTTCAAAATATCCCAAATATCCCAATTTCGAGGCCTGAGCCATATTTTGGAGCCAAATTCAGGCTCTCTGCACGTATTCGCAGTTTGAAATTACGACTTTTCATACCCCACATATGCCAAGTACTGAATGCAGCGTTTGGTCGCATTTGTCCCAAACCCCCCTGCAGTTTTCAAAATATCCCAAACATCCCAATTTCGAGGCCTGAGCTATATTCTGGAGCCAAATTCTGGCTCTATGCACGTATTCGCAGTTTGAAATTACGAATTTTTATTCCCAACATATGCTAAGTCCTGAAAGCGGCAGTGAGTGATATTTTGCACAAACTCCCCTGCAGCTTTCGAAATATCCAAAATATCCCAAATTCGAGGCCTGAGCCATATTTTCGCGCCAAATTCTGGCTCTCTGCACGTATTCGTTGTTTGAAATTACGACTTTTTTATACCCAACATATGCCAAGTACTAAAAGCGGCGTTTGGTCACATTTGTCCCAATCCCCCCAGCAATTTTCAAAATATCCCAAACATCCCAATTTCGAGGCCTGAGCCATATTTTGGAGCAAAATTCTGGCTCTCTGCACGTATTCGCAGTTTGAAATTACGAATTTTTATACCCAACATATGCCATGTACTGAAAGCGGCGTTTGGTCATATTTGTCCCAAACTCCCCTGCAGTTTTCAAAATATCCCAAACTTCCCAATTTCGAGGCCTGAGTCATATTTTGGAGCCAAATTCTGGCTCTCTACACGTATTTGCAGTTTGAAATTACGACTTTTTATACCCAACATATGTTAAGACCTGAAAGCAGCAATGTGTGACATTTTGCACAAACTCCCCTGCAGTTTTCAAAATAACCCAAATATCCCAATTTCGAGGCCTGAGCCATATTTTGGAGCCAAATTCATGCTCTCTGCAAGTATTCGCTGTTTGAAATTACGACTTTTCATACCCAACATATGCCAAGTACTGAATGCGGTGTTTGGTCACATTTGTCCCAAACCCCCCTGCAGTTTTCAAAATATCCCAAACAACCCAATTTCGAGGCCTGAGCCATATTTAGGAGCCAAATTCTGGCTCTATGCACGAATTATCAGTTTGAAATTACGACTTTTTATTCCCAACATATGCCAAGTCCTGAAAGCGGCAGTGAGTGATATTTTGCACAAACTATACTGCAGCTTTCGAAATATCCCAATTTCGAGGCCTGAGCCATATTTTCGAGCCAAATTCTGGCTCTCTGCACGTATTCGTTGTTTGAAATTACGACTTTTTATATCCAACATATGCCAAGTACAGAAAGCGGCGTTTGGTCACATTTGTCCCAATCCCCCCAGCAATTTTCTAAATATCCCAAACATCCCAATTTCGAGGCATGAGCCATATTTTGGAGCCAAATTCTGGCTCTCTGCACGTATTCGCAGATTGAAATTACGACTTTTTAAACCCAACATATGCCAAGTACTGAAAGCGGCGTTTGGTCATATGTGTCCCAAATTCCCCTGTAGTTTTCAAAATATCCCAAACATCCCAATTTCGAGGCCTGAGCCATGTTTTGGAGCCAAATTCTGACTCTCTGTAAGTATTCGCTGTTTGAAATTACGACTTATTTATACCCAACATATTCCAAGTACTGTAAGCGGCGTTTGGTCACATTTGTCCCAATCCCCGCAGCAATTTTCAAAATATCCCAAACATCCAATTTCGAGGTGTGAGCCATATTTAGGAGCCAAATTCTGCCTCTCTGCACGTATTCGCAGTTTGAAATTACGAATTTTTATACCCAACATATGCCAAGTACTGAAAGCAGCGTTTGGTCATATTTGCCCCAAATTCCCCTGCAGTTTTCAAAATATCCCAAATTTCCCAATTTCGAGACCTGAGTCATATTTTGGAGCCAAATTCTGGCTCTCTGCACGTATTCGCAGTTTGAAATTACGACTTTTTATACCCAACATATGTTAAGACTTGAAAGCGGCAGTGCGTGACATTTTGCACAAACTCCCTTGCAGTTTTCAAAATATCCCAAATATCCCAATTTCGAGGCCTGAGCCATATTTTGGAGCCAAATTCAGGCTCTCTGCACGTATTCGCAGTTTGAAATTACGACTTTTCATACCCCACATATGCCAAGTACTGAATGCAGCGTTTGGTCGCATTTGTCCCAAACCCCCCTGCAGTTTTCAAAATATCCCAAACATCCCAATTTCGAGGCCTGAGCTATATTCTGGAGCCAAATTCTGGCTCTATGCACGTATTCGCAGTTTGAAATTACGAATTTTTATTCCCAACATATGTAAGTCCTGAAAGCGGCAGTGAGTGATATTTTGCACAAACTCCCCTGCAGCTTTCGAAATATCCAAAATATCCCAAATTCGAGGCCTGAGCCATATTTTCGCGCCAAATTCTGGCTCTCTGCACGTATTCGTTGTTTGAAATTACGACTTTTTTATACCCAACATATGCCAAGTACTAAAAGCGGCGTTTGGTCACATTTGTCCCAATCATCCCAGCAATTTTCAAAATATCCCAAACATCCCAATTTCGAGGCCTGAGCCATATTTTGGAGCAAAATTCTGGCTCTCTGCACGTATTCGCAGTTTGAAATTACGAATTTTTATACCCAACATATGCCATGTACTGAAAGCGGCGTTTGGTCATATTTGTCCCAAACTCCCCTGCAGTTTTCAAAATATCCCAAACTTCCCAATTTCGAGGCCTGAGTCATATTTTGGAGCCAAATTCTGGCTCTCTACACGTATTTGCAGTTTGAAATTACGACTTTTTATACCCAACATATGTTAAGACCTGAAAGCAGCAATGTGTGACATTTTGCACAAACTCCCCTGCAGTTTTCAAAATAACCCAAATATCCCAATTTCGAGGCCTGAGCCATATTTTGGAGCCAAATTCATGCTCTCTGCAAGTATTCGCAGTTTGAAATTACGACTTTTCATACCCAACATATGCCAAGTACTGAATGCGGTGTTTGGTCACATTTGTCCCAAACCCCCCTGCAGTTTTCAAAATATCCCAAACAACCCAATTTCGAGGCCTGAGCCATATTTAGGAGCCAAATTCTGGCTCTATGCACGAATTATCAGTTTGAAATTACGACTTTTTATTCCCAACATATGCCAAGTCCTGAAAGCGGCAGTGAGTGATATTTTGCACAAACTATACTGCAGCTTTCGAAATATCCCAATTTCGAGGCCTGAGCCATATTTTCGAGCCAAATTCTGGCTCTCTGCACGTATTCGTTGTTTGAAATTACGACTTTTTATATCCAACATATGCCAAGTACAGAAAGCGGCGTTTGGTCACATTTGTCCCAATCCCCCCAGCAATTTTCAAAATATCCCAAACATCCCAATTTCGAGGCCTGAGCCATATTTTGGAGCCAAATTCAGGCTCTCTGCACGTATTCGCAGTTTGAAATTACGAATTTTTATACCCAACATATGCCAAGTACTGAAAGCGGCGTTTGGTCATATTTGCCCCAAACTCCCCTGCAGTTTTTAAAATATCCCAAACATCCCAATTTCGAGGCCTGAGCCATATTTTGGAGCCAATTTCTGGCTCTCTGCACGTATTCGCAGTTTGAAATTGCGACTTATTATACCCAACATATGCCAAGTACTGAAAGCAGCAATGAGTCACATTTTGCACAAACTCCCCTGCAGTTTTCAAAATATCGCTAAAATCCCAATTTCAAGACCTGAGCCATATTTTGGAGCCAAATTCAGGCTCCCTGCAGTATTCGCAGTTTGAAATTGTGACTTTTTTATACCCAGCATATGCCAAGTACTGAAAGCGGCGTTGGGTCATATTTGTCCCAAACTCCCCTGCAGTTTTAAAAATATCCCAAACATCCCAATTTCGAGGCCTGAGTCATATTTTGGAGCCAAACTTTTGCTCTCTGCACATATTTGCAGTTTGAAATGGCGACTTTTTTATACCAACATATGCCAAGTACTGAATGAGGTGTTTGGTCACATTTGTCCCAAACTTCCGTGCAGTTTTCAAAATATCCCAAACATCCCAATTTCGAGGCCTGACCCATATTTTGGAGCCAAATTCTGGCTCTCTGCACGTATTCGCAGTTTGAAATTACGACTTTTTATACCCAACATATGCCAAGTACTGAAAGCGGCGTTTGGTCACATTTGTCCCAAACCTCCCTGCAAGATTTCAAAATATCCAAAATATCCCAATTTCGAGGCCTGAGTCGTATTTTGGAGCCAAATTCTGGCTCTCTGCACGTATTCGCAGTTTGAAATTACGACTTTTTAAACCCAACATATGCCAAGTACTGAAAGCGGCGTTTGGTCATATGTGTCCCAAACTTCCCTGCAGTTTTCAAAATATCCCAAACATCCTAATTTCGAGGCCTGAGGCATGTTTTGGAGCCAAATACTGGCTCTCTGCACGTATTCGCTGTTTGAAATTACGACTTATTTATACCCAACATATTCCAAGTACTGAAAGCGGCGTTTGGTCACATTTGTCCCAATCCCCGCAGCAATTTTTAAAATATCCCAAACATCCAAATTTCGAGGCCTGAGCCATATTTTGGAGCCAAATTCTGGCTCTCTGCACGTATTCGCAGTTTAAATTACGACTTTTTATACCCAACATATGCCAAGTACTGAAAGCGGCGTTTGGTCATATTTGTCCCAAACTCCCCTGCAGTTTTCAAAATATCCCAAACTTCCCAATTTCGAGGCTTGAGTCATATTTTGGAGCCAAATTCTGGCTCTCTACACGTATTCGCAGTTTGAAATTACGACTTTTTATACCCAACATATGTTAAGACCTGAAAGCAGCAGTGAGTGACATTTAACACAAACTCCCCTGCAGTTTTCGAAATATACCAAATATCCCAATTTCGAGGCCTGAGCCATATTTTGGAGCCAAATTCATGCTCTCTGCACGTATTCGCAGTTTGAAATTACGGACTTTTTAAACCCAACATATGCCAAGTACTGAAAGCGGCGTTTGGTCATATGTGTCCCAAACTCCCCTGCAGTTTTCAAAATATCCCAAACATCCCAATTTCGAGGCCTGAGCCATGTTTTGGAGCCAAATTCTGGCTCTCTGCACGTATTCGCTGTTTGAAATTATGACTTATTTATACCCAACATATTCCAAGTACTGAAAGCGGCGTTTGGTCACATTTGTCCCAATCCCTGCAGCAATTTTCAAAATATCCCAAACATCCCAATTTTGAGGTGTGAGCCATATTTTGGATCCAAATTCTGCCTCTCTGCACGTATTCGCAGTTTGAAATTAAGAATTTTTATACCCAACATAAGCCAAGTACTGAAAGTGGCGTTTGGTCATATTTGCCCAAAACTCCTTTGCAGTTTTCAAAATATCCCAAACTTCCCAATTTCGAGACCTGACTCATATTTTGGACAAATTCTGGCTCTCTGCACGTATTCGCAGTTTGAAATTACGACTTTTTATACCCAACATATGTTAAGACCTGAAAGCGGCAGTGTGTGACATTTTGCACAAACTCCCCTGCAGTTTTCAAAATTTCCCAAACTTCCCTATTTCCAGGCCTGAGTCATATTTTGGAGCCAAATTCAGGCTCTCTGCACGTATTCGCAGTTTAAATTACGACTTTTTATACCCAACTTATGCCAAGTACTGAAAGCGGTGTTTGGTCATATTTGTCCCAAACTCCCCTGCAGTTTTCAAAATATCCCAAACTTCCCAATTTCGAGGCTTGAGTCATATTTTGGAGCCAAATTCTGGCTCTCTACACGTATTCGCAGTTTGAAATTACGACTTTTTATACCCAACATATGTTAAGACCTGAAAGCGGCTGTGTGTGACATTTTGCACAAACTCCCCTGCAGTTTTCAAAATAACCCAAATATCCCAATTTCGAGGCCTGAGCCATATTTTGGAGCCAAATTCATGCTCTCTGCACGTATTCGCAGTTTGAAATTACGACTTTTCATACCCCACATATGCCAAGTACTGAATGCAGCGTTTGGTCGCATTTGTCCCAAACCCCCCTGCAGTTTTCAAAATATCCCAAACATCCCAATTTCGAGGCCTGAGCTATATTCTGGAGCCAAATTCTGGCTCTATGCACGTATTCGCAGTTTGAAATTACGAATTTTTATTCCCAACATATGCTAAGTCCTGAAAGCGGCAGTGAGTGATATTTTGCACAAACTCCCCTGCAGCTTTCGAAATATCCAAAATATCCCAATTTCGAGGCCTGAGCCATATTTTCGCGCCAAATTCTGGCTCTCTGCACGTATTCGTTGTTTGAAATTACGACTTTTTTATACCCAACATATGCCAAGTACTAAAAGCGGCGTTTGGTCACATTTGTCCCAATCCCCCCAGCAATTTTCAAAATATCCCAAACATCCCAATTTCGAGGCCTGAGCCATATTTTGGAGCAAAATTCTGGCTCTCTGCACGTATTCGCAGTTTGAAATTACGAATTTTTATACCCAACATATGCCATGTACTGAAAGCGGCGTTTGGTCATATTTGTCCCAAACTCCCCTGCAGTTTTCAAAATATCCCAAACTTCCCAATTTCGAGGCCTGAGTCATATTTTGGAGCCAAATTCTGGCTCTCTACACGTATTTGCAGTTTGAAATTACGACTTTTTATACCCAACATATGTTAAGACCTGAAAGCAGCAATGTGTGACATTTTGCACAAACTCCCCTGCAGTTTTCAAAATAACCCAAATATCCCAATTTCGAGGCCTGAGCCATATTTTGGAGCCAAATTCATGCTCTCTGCAAGTATTCGCAGTTTGAAATTACGACTTTTCATACCCAACATATGCCAAGTACTGAATGCGGTGTTTGGTCACATTTGTCCCAAACCCCCCTGAAGTTTTCAAAATATCCCAAACAACCCAATTTCGAGGCCTGAGCCATATTTAGGAGCCAAATTCTGGCTCTATGCACGAATTATCAGTTTGAAATTACGACTTTTTATTCCCAACATATGCCAAGTCCTGAAAGCGGCAGTGAGTGATATTTTGCACAAACTATACTGCAGCTTTCGAAATATCCCAATTTCGAGGCCTGAGCCATATTTTCGAGCCAAATTCTGGCTCTCTGCACGTATTCGTTGTTTGAAATTACGACTTTTTATATCCAACATATGCCAAGTACAGAAAGCGGCGTTTGGTCACATTTGTCCCAATCCCCCCAGCAATTTTCAAAATATCCCAAACATCCCAATTTCGAGGCCTGAGCCATATTTTGGAGCCAAATTCAGGCTCTCTGCACGTATTCGCAGTTTGAAATTACGAATTTTTATACCCAACATATGCCAAGTACTGAAAGCGGCGTTTGGTCATATTTGCCCCAAACTCCCCTGCTGTTTTAAAATATCCCAAACATCCCAATTTCGAGGCCTGAGTCATATTTTGGAGCCAAACTTTTGCTCTCTGCACATATTTGCAGTTTGAAATGGCGACTTTTTTATACCAACATATGCCAAGTACTGAATGAGGTGTTTGGTCACATTTGTCCCAAACTTCCGTGCAGTTTTCAAAATATCCCAAACATCCCAATTTCGAGGCCTGACCCATATTTTGGAGCCAAATTCTGGCTCTCTGCACGTATTCGCAGTTTGAAATTACGACTTTTTATACCCAACATATGCCAAGTACTGAAAGCGGCGTTTGGTCACATTTGTCCCAAACCTCCCTGCAAGATTTCAAAATATCCAAAATATCCCAATTTCGAGGCCTGAGTCGTATTTTGGAGCCAAATTCTGGCTCTCTGCACGTATTCGCAGTTTGAAATTACGACTTTTTAAACCCAACATATGCCAAGTACTGAAAGCGGCGTTTGGTCATATGTGTCCCAAACTTCCCTGCAGTTTTCAAAATATCCCAAACATCCTAATTTCGAGGCCTGAGGCATGTTTTGGAGCCAAATACTGGCTCTCTGCACGTATTCGCTGTTTGAAATTACGACTTATTTATACCCAACATATTCCAAGTACTGAAAGCGGCGTTTGGTCACATTTGTCCCAATCCCCGCAGCAATTTTTAAAATATCCCAAACATCCAAATTTCGAGGCCTGAGCCATATTTTGGAGCCAAATTCTGGCTCTCTGCACGTATTCGCAGTTTAAATTACGACTTTTTATACCCAACATATGCCAAGTACTGAAAGCGGCGTTTGGTCATATTTGTCCCAAACTCCCCTGCAGTTTTCAAAATATCCCAAACTTCCCAATTTCGAGGCTTGAGTCATATTTTGGAGCCAAATTCTGGCTCTCTACACGTATTCGCAGTTTGAAATTACGACTTTTTATACCCAACATATGTTAAGACCTGAAAGCAGCAGTGAGTGACATTTAACACAAACTCCCCTGCAGTTTTCGAAATATACCAAATATCCCAATTTCGAGGCCTGAGCCATATTTTGGAGCCAAATTCATGCTCTCTGCACGTATTCGCAGTTTGAAATTACGACTTTTTAAACCCAACATATGCCAAGTACTGAAAGCAGCGTTTGGTCATATGTGTCCCAAACTCCCCTGCAGTTTTCAAAATATCCCAAACATCCCAATTTCGAGGCCTGAGCCATGTTTTGGAGCCAAATTCTGGCTCTCTGCACGTATTCGCTGTTTGAAATTATGACTTATTTATACCCAACATATTCCAAGTACTGAAAGCGGCGTTTGGTCACATTTGTCCCAATCCCTGCAGCAATTTTCAAAATATCCCAAACATCCCAATTTTGAGGTGTGAGCCATATTTTGGATCCAAATTCTGCCTCTCTGCACGTATTCGCAGTTTGAAATTAAGAATTTTTATACCCAACATAAGCCAAGTACTGAAAGTGGCGTTTGGTCATATTTGCCCAAAACTCCTTTGCAGTTTTCAAAATATCCCAAACTTCCCAATTTCGAGACCTGACTCATATTTTGGACAAATTCTGGCTCTCTGCACGTATTCGCAGTTTGAAATTACGACTTTTTATACCCAACATATGTTAAGACCTGAAAGCGGCAGTGTGTGACATTTTGCACAAACTCCCCTGCAGTTTTCAAAATTTCCCAAACTTCCCTATTTCCAGGCCTGAGTCATATTTTGGAGCCAAATTCAGGCTCTCTGCACGTATTCGCAGTTTAAATTACGACTTTTTATACCCAACTTATGCCAAGTACTGAAAGCGGTGTTTGGTCATATTTGTCCCAAACTCCCCTGCAGTTTTCAAAATATCCCAAACTTCCCAATTTCGAGGCTTGAGTCATATTTTGGAGCCAAATTCTGGCTCTCTACACGTATTCGCAGTTTGAAATTACGACTTTTTATACCCAACATATGTTAAGACCTGAAAGCGGCTGTGTGTGACATTTTGCACAAACTCCCCTGCAGTTTTCAAAATAACCCAAATATCCCAATTTCGAGGCCTGAGCCATATTTTGGAGCCAAATTCATGCTCTCTGCACGTATTCGCAGTTTGAAATTACGACTTTTCATACCCCACATATGCCAAGTACTGAATGCAGCGTTTGGTCGCAT
Source organism: Procambarus clarkii (assembly GCF_040958095.1). NCBI lineage: Eukaryota > Metazoa > Arthropoda > Malacostraca > Decapoda > Cambaridae > Procambarus > Procambarus clarkii. Next base: position 1,461,652 of record NC_091180.1, on the reverse strand, counting down.
TTGTCCCAAACCCCCCTGCAGTTTTCAAAATATCCCAAACATCCCAATTTCGAGGCCTGAGCTATATTCTGGAGCCAAATTCTGGCTCTATGCACGTATTCGCAGTTTGAAATTACGAATTTTTATTCCCAACATATGCTAAGTCCTGAAAGCGGCAGTGAGTGATATTTTGCACAAACTCCCCTGCAGCTTTCGAAATATCCAAAATATCCCAATTTCGAGGCCTGAGCCATATTTTCGCGCCAAATTCTGGCTCTCTGCACGTATTCGTTGTTTGAAATTACGACTTTTTTATACCCAACATATGCCAAGTACTAAAAGCGGCGTTTGGTCACATTTGTCCCAATCCCCCCAGCAATTTTCAAAATATCCCAAACATCCCAATTTCGAGGCCTGAGCCATATTTTGGAGCAAAATTCTGGCTCTCTGCACGTATTCGCAGTTTGAAATTACGAATTTTTATACCCAACATATGCCATGTACTGAAAGCGGCGTTTGGTCATATTTGTCCCAAACTCCCCTGCAGTTTTCAAAATATCCCAAACTTCCCAATTTCGAGGCCTGAGTCATATTTTGGAGCCAAATTCTGGCTCTCTACACGTATTTGCAGTTTGAAATTACGACTTTTTATACCCAACATATGTTAAGACCTGAAAGCAGCAATGTGTGACATTTTGCACAAACTCCCCTGCAGTTTTCAAAATAACCCAAATATCCCAATTTCGAGGCCTGAGCCATATTTTGGAGCCAAATTCATGCTCTCTGCAAGTATTCGCAGTTTGAAATTACGACTTTTCATACCCAACATATGCCAAGTACTGAATGCGGTGTTTGGTCACATTTGTCCCAAACCCCCCTGAAGTTTTCAAAATATCCCAAACAACCCAATTTCGAGGCCTGAGCCATATTTAGGAGCCAAATTCTGGCTCTATGCACGAATTATCAGTTTGAAATTACGACTTTTTATTCCCAACATATGCCAAGTCCTGAAAGCGGCAGTGAGTGATATTTTGCACAAACTATACTGCAGCTTTCGAAATATCCCAATTTCGAGGCCTGAGCCATATTTTCGAGCCAAATTCTGGCTCTCTGCACGTATTCGTTGTTTGAAATTACGACTTTTTATATCCAACATATGCCAAGTACAGAAAGCGGCGTTTGGTCACATTTGTCCCAATCCCCCCAGCAATTTTCAAAATATCCCAAACATCCCAATTTCGAGGCCTGAGCCATATTTTGGAGCCAAATTCAGGCTCTCTGCACGTATTCGCAGTTTGAAATTACGAATTTTTATACCCAACATATGCCAAGTACTGAAAGCGGCGTTTGGTCATATTTGCCCCAAACTCCCCTGCTGTTTTAAAATATCCCAAACATCCCAATTTCGAGGCCTGAGCCATATTTTGGAGCCAATTTCTTGCTCTCTGCACGTATTCGCAGTTTGAAATTGCGACTTATTATACCCAACATATGCCAAGTACTGAAAGCAGCAATGAGTCACATTTTGCACAAACTCCCCTGCAGTTTTCGAAATATCGCTAAAATCCCAATTTCAAGACCTGAGCCATATTTTGGAGCCAAATTCAGGCTCCCTGCAGTATTCGCAGTTTGAAATTGTGACTTTTTTATACCCAGCATATGCCAAGTACTGAAAGCGGCGTTGGGTCATATTTGTCCCAAACTCCCCTGCAGTTTTAAAAATATCCCAAACATCCCAATTTCGAGGCCTGAGTCATATTTTGGAGCCAAACTTTTGCTCTCTGCACATATTTGCAGTTTGAAATGGCGACTTTTTTATACCAACATATGCCAAGTACTGAATGAGGTGTTTGGTCACATTTGTCCCAAACTTCCGTGCAGTTTTCAAAATATCCCAAACATCCCAATTTCATGGCATGAGCCATATTTTGGAGCCAAATTCTGGCTTTATGCAAGTATTCGCAGTTTGATATTACGAATATTTATACCCAACATATGCCAAGTACTGAAAGCGGCGTTTGGTCACATTTGTCCCAAACCTCCCTGCAAGATTTCAAAATATCCAAAATATCCCAATTTCGAGGCCTGAGCCGTATTTTGGAGCCAAATTCTGGCTCTCTGCACGTATTCGCAGTTTGAAATTACGACTTTTTATACCCAACATATGCCAAGTACTGAAAGCGGCGTTTGGTCACATTTGTCCCAAACCTCCCTGCAAGATTTCAAAATATCCAAAATATCCCAATTTCGAAGCCTGAGCCGTATTTTGGAGCCAAATTCTGGCTCTCTGCACGTATTCGCAGTTTGAAATTACGACTTTTTAAACCCAACATATGCCAAGTACTGAAAGCGGCGTTTGGTCATATGTGTCCCAAACTTCCCTGCAGTTTTCAAAATATCCCAAACATCCTAATTTCGAGGCCTGAGGCATGTTTTGGAGCCAAATACTGGCTCTCTGCACGTATTCGCTGTTTGAAATTACGACTTATTTATACCCAACATATTCCAAGTACTGAAAGCGGCGTTTGGTCACATTTGTCCCAATCCCCGCAGCAATTTTTAAAATATCCCAAACATCCAAATTTCGAGGCCTGAGCCATATTTTGGAGCCAAATTCTGGCTCTCTGCACGTATTCGCAGTTTGAAATTACGAATTTTTTATACCCAACATATGCCAAGTACTGAAATCGGCGTTTGGTCATATTTGTCCCAAACTCCCCTGCAGTTTTCAAAATATCCCAAACTTCCCAATTTCGAGGCCTGAGTCATATTTTGGAGCCAAATTCTGGCTCTCTACACGTATTTGCAGTTTGAAATTACGAATTTTTATACCCAACATATGTTAAGACCTGAAAGCTGCAGTGTGTGACATTTTGCACAAACTCCCCTGCAGTTTTCAAAATAACCCAAATATCCTAATTTCGAGGCCTGAGCCATATTTTGGAGCCAAATTCATGTTCTCTGCACGTATTCGCAGTTTGAAATTACGACTTTTCATACCCAACATATGCCAAGTACTGAATTCGGTGTTTGGTCACATTTGTCCCAAACCCCCCTGCAGTTTTCAAAATATCCCAAACTTCCCAATTTCGAGGCCTGAGCCATATTTAGGAGCCAAATTCTGGCTCTATGCACGAATTATCAGTTTGAAATTACGACTTTTTATTCCCAACATATGCCAAGTCCTGAAAGCGGCAGTGAGTGATATTTTGCACAAACTATACTGCAGCTTTCGAAATATCCCAATTTCGAGGCCTGAGCCATATTTTCGAGCCAAATTCTGGCTCTCTGCACGTATTCGTTGTTTGAAATTACGACTTTTTTACTCAACATATGCCAAGTACTGAAAGCGGCGTTTGGTCACATTTGTCCCAATCCCCCCTTGCAATTTTCTAAATATCCCAAACATCCCAATTTCGAGGCCTGAGCCATATTTTGGAGCCAAATTCTGGCTCTCTGCACGTATTCGCAGTTTGAAATTACGACTTTTAAACCCAACATATGCCAAGTACTGAAAGCGGCGTTTGGTCATATGTGTCCCAAACTCCCCTGCAGTTTTCAAAATATCCCAAACATCCCAATTTCGAGGCCTGAGCCATATTTTGGAGCCAAATTCTGGCTCTATGCTCGTATTCGCAGTTTGAAATTACGAATTTTTATTCCCAACCTATGCCAAGTCCTGAAAGCAGCAGTGAGTGATACTTTGCACAAACTCCCCTGCAGCTTTCGAAATATCCAAAATATCCCAATTTCGAGGCCTGAGCCATATTTTCGAGCCAAATTCTGGCTCTCTGCACGTATTCGTTGTTTGAAATTACAACTTTTTTATACCCAACATATGCCAAGTACTAAAAGCGGCGTTTGGTCACATTTGTCCCAATCCCCCCAGCAATTTTCAAAATATCCCAAACATCCCAATTTCGAGGCCTGAGCCATATTTTGGGGCCAAATTCTGGCTCTCTGCACGTATTTGCAGTTTGAAATTGCGAATTTTTTATACCCAACATATGCCAAGTACTGAAAGCGGCGTTTGGTCATATTTGTCCCAAACTCCCCTGCAGTTTTCAAAATATCCCAAACTTCCCTATTTCCAGGCCTGAGTCATATTTTGGAGCCAAATTCAGGCTCTCTGCACGTATTCGCAGTTTAAATTACGACTTTGTATACCCAACATATGCCAAGTACTGAAAGCGGCGTTTGGTCATATTTGTCCCAAACTCCCCTGCAGTTTTCAAAATATCCCAAACTTCCCAATTTCGAGGCCTGAGTCATATTTTGGAGCCAAAATCTGGCTCTCTACACGTATTCGCAGTTTGAAATTACGACTTTTTATACCCAACATATGTTAAGACCTGAAAGCGGCAGTGTGTGACATTTTGCACAAACTCCCCTGCAGTTTTCAAAATAACCCAAATATCCCAATTTCGAGGCCTGAGCCATATTTTGGAGCCAAATTCATGCTTTCTGCACGTATTCGCAGTTTGAAATAACGACTTTTCATACCCAACTTATGCCAAATACTGAATGCGGCGTTTGGTCACATTTGTCCCAAACCCTCCTGCAGTTTTCAAAATATCCCAAACATCCCAATTTCGAGGCCTGAGCCATATTTTGGAGCCAAATTCTGGCTCTATGCACGTATTATCAGTTTGAAATTACGACTATTTATTCCCAACATATGCCAAGTCCTGAAAGCGGCAGTGAGTGATTCTTTGCACAAACTCCCCTGCAGCTTTCGAAATATCCAAAATATCCCAATTTCGAGGCCTGAGCCATATTTTCGAGCCAAATTCTGGCTCTCTGCACGTATTCGTTGTTTGAAATTACGACTTTTTTATACCCAACATATGCCAATAAGTACTAAAAGCGGCGTTTGGTCACATTTGTCCCAATCCCCCCAGCAATTTTCAAAATATCCCAAACATCCCAATTTCGAGGCCTGAGCCATATTTTGGAGCCAAATTCTGGCTCTCTGCACGTATTCGCAGTTTGAAATTATGACTTTTTATACCTAACATATGCCAAGTACTGAAAGCGGCGTTTGGTCATATTTGTCCAAACTCCCCTGCAGTTTTCAAAATATCCCAAACATCCCAATTTCGAGGCCTGAGCCATATTTTGGAGCCAAATTCTGGCTCTCTGCACGTATTCGCAGTTTGAAATTGCGACTTATTATACCCAACATATGGCAAGTACTGAAAGCGGCGTTTGATCACATTTGTCCCAAACCTCCCTGCAGTTTTCAAAATATCCCAAACATCCCAATTTCGAGGCCTGAGCCATACTTTGGAGGCAAATTCAGGCTCTCGGCACGTATTCGCAGTTTGAAATTGTGACTTTTTTATACCCAGCATATGCCAAGTACTGAAAGCGGCGTTGGGTCATATTTGTCCCAAACTCCCCTGTAGTTTTTAAAATATCCCAAACATCCCAATTTCGAGGCCTGAGTCATATTTTGGAGCCAAATTCTTGCTCTCTGCACATATTCGCAGTTTGAAATTGCGACTTTTTTATACCAACATATGCCAAGTACTGAATGAGGTGTTTGGTCACATTTGTCCCAAACCTCCCTGCAGTTTTCAAAATATCCCAAACATCTCAATTTCAAGGCCTGAGCCATATTTTGGAGCCAAATTCTGGCTGTATGCACGTATTCGCAGTTTGATAATAGGAATATTTATACCCAACATATGCCAAGTCCTGAAAGCGGCAGTGAGTCACATTTTGCACAAACTCCCCTGCAGTTTTCGAAATATTCCAAACATCCCAATTTCGAGGGCTGACCCATATTTTGCAGCCAAATTCTGGCTCTCTGCACGTATTCGCAGTTTGAAATTACGAATTTTTATACCCAACATATGCCAAGTACTGAAAGCGGCGTTTGGTCACATTTGTCCCAAACCTCCCTGCAAGATTTCAAAATATCCCAAACATCCCAATTTCGAGGCCGGAGCCATATTTTGGAGCCAAATGCTGGCTCTATGCACGTATTCGCAGATTGATATTATGACTTTTTATACCCAACATATGCCAAGACCTGAAAGCGGCAGTGAGTGACATTTAACACAAACTCCCCTGCAGTTTTCGAAATATCCAAAATATCCCAATTTCGAGGCCTGAGCCATATTTTGGAACCAAATTCTCGCTCTCTGCACGTATTCGCAGTTTGAAATTACGACTTTTTTACTCAACATATGCCAAGTCCTGAAAGCGGCAGTGAGTCACATTTTGCACAAACTCCCCTGCAGTTTTCAAAATATTCCAAACATCACAATTTCGAGGCCTGACCCATATTTTGCAGCCAAATTCTGGCTCTCTGCACGTATTCGCAGTTTGAAATTACGAATTTTTATACCCAACATATGCCAAGTACTGAAAGCGGCGTTTGGTCACATTTGTCCTAAACCTCCCTGCAAGATTTCAAAATATCCCAAACATCCCAATTTCGAGGCAGGAGCCATATTTTGGAGCCAAATGCTGGCTCTATGCACGTATTCGCAGATTGATATTATGACTTTTTATACCCAACATATGCCAAGACCTGAAAGCGGCAGTGAGTGACATTTAACACAAACTCCCCTGCAGTTTTCGAAATATCCAAAATATCCCAAATTCGAGGCCTGAGCCATATTTTGGAGCCAAATTCTCGCTCTCTGCACGTATTCGCAGTTTGAAATTACGACTTTTTTACTCAACATATGCCAAGTACTGAAAGCGGCGTTTGGTCACATTTGTCCCAATCCCCCCTTGCAATTTTCTAAATATCCCAAACATCCCAATTTCGAGGCCTGAGCCATATTTTGGAGCCAAATTCTGGCTCTCTGCACGTATTCGCAGTTTGAAATTACGACTTTTAAACCCAACATATGCCAAGTACTGAAAGCGGCGTTTGGTCATATGTGTCCCAAACTCCCCTGCAGTTTTCAAAATATCCCAAACATCCCAATTTCGAGGCCTGAGCCATATTTTGGAGCCAAATTCTGGCTCTATGCTCGTATTCGCAGTTTGAAATTACGAATTTTTATTCCCAACCTATGCCAAGTCCTGAAAGCAGCAGTGAGTGATACTTTGCACAAACTCCCCTGCAGCTTTCGAAATATCCAAAATATCCCAATTTCGAGGCCTGAGCCATATTTTCGAGCCAAATTCTGGCTCTCTGCACGTATTCGTTGTTTGAAATTACAACTTTTTTATACCCAACATATGCCAAGTACTAAAAGCGGCGTTTGGTCACATTTGTCCCAATCCCCCCAGCAATTTTCAAAATATCCCAAACATCCCAATTTCGAGACCTGAGCCATATTTTGGGGCCAAATTCTGGCTCTCTGCACGTATTTGCAGTTTGAAATTGCGAATTTTTTATACCCAACATATGCCAAGTACTGAAAGCGGCGTTTGGTCATATTTGTCCCAAACTCCCCTGCAGTTTTCAAAATATCCCAAACTTCCCTATTTCCAGGCCTGAGTCATATTTTGGAGCCAAATTCAGGCTCTCTGCACGTATTCGCAGTTTAAATTACGACTTTTTATACCCAACATATGCCAAGTACTGAAAGCGGCGTTTGGTCATATTTGTCCCAAACTCCCCTGCAGTTTTCAAAATATCCCAAACTTCCCAATTTCGAGGCCTGAGTCATAATTTGGAGCCAAAATCTGGCTCTCTACACGTATTCGCAGTTTGAAATTACGACTTTTTATACCCAACATATGTTAAGACCTGAAAGCGGCAGTGTGTGACATTTTGCACAAACTCCCCTGCAGTTTTCAAAATAACCCAAATATCCCAATTTCGAGGCCTGAGCCATATTTTGGAGCCAAATTCATGCTTTCTGCACGTATTCGCAGTTTGAAATAACGACTTTTCATACCCAACTTATGCCAAATACTGAATGCGGCGTTTGGTCACATTTGTCCCAAACCCTCCTGCAGTTTTCAAAATATCCCAAACATCCCAATTTCGAGGCCTGAGCCATATTTTGGAGCCAAATTCTGGCTCTATGCACGTATTATCAGTTTGAAATTACGACTATTTATTCCCAACATATGCCAAGTCCTGAAAGCGGCAGTGAGTGATTCTTTGCACAAACTCCCCTGCAGCTTTCGAAATATCCAAAATATCCCAATTTCGAGGCCTGAGCCATATTTTCGAGCCAAATTCTGGCTCTCTGCACGTATTCGTTGTTTGAAATTACGACTTTTTTATACCCAACATATGCCAAGTACTAAAAGCGGCGTTTGGTCACATTTGTCCCAATCCCCCCAGCAATTTTCAAAATATCCCAAACATCCCAATTTCGAGGCCTGAGCCATATTTTGGAGCCAAATTCTGGCTCTCTGCACGTATTCGCAGTTTGAAATTATGACTTTTTATACCTAACATATGCCAAGTACTGAAAGCGGCGTTTGGTCATATTTGTCCAAACTCCCCTGCAGTTTTCAAAATATCCCAAACATCCCAATTTCGAGGCCTGAGCCATATTTTGGAGCCAAATTCTGGCTCTCTGCACGTATTCGCAGTTTGAAATTGCGACTTATTATACCCAACATATGGCAAGTACTGAAAGCGGAGTTTGATCACATTTGTCCCAAACCTCCCTGCAGTTTTCAAAATATCCCAAACATCCCAATTTCGAGGCCTGAGCCATACTTTGGAGGCAAATTCAGGCTCTCTGCACGTATTCGCAGTTTGAAATTGTGACTTTTTTATACCCAGCATATGCCAAGTACTGAAAGCGGCGTTGGGTCATATTTGTCCCAAAATCCCCTGTAGTTTTTAAAATATCCCAAACATCCCAATTTCGAGGCCTGAGTCATATTTTGAAGCCAAATTCTTGCTCTCTGCACATATTCGCAGTTTGAAATTGCGACTTTTTTATACCAACATATGCCAAGTACTGAATGAGGTGTTTGGTCACATTTGTCCCAAACCTCCCTGCAGTTTTCAAAATATCCCAAACATCTCAATTTCAAGGCCTGAGCCATATTTTGGAGCCAAATTCTGGCTGTATGCACGTATTCGCAGTTTGATATTACGAATATTTATACCCAACATATGCCAAGTCCTGAAAGCGGCAGTGAGTCACATTTTGCACAAACTCCCCTGCAGTTTTCAAAATATTCCAAACATCCCAATTTCGAGGCCTGACCTATATTTTGCAGCCAAATTCTGGCTCTCTGCACGTATTCGCAGTTTGAAATTACGACTTTTTATACCCAACATATGCCAAGTACTGAATGCGGAGTTTGGTCACATTTGTCCCAATCCCCCCTTGCAATTTTCTAAATATCCCAAACATCCCAATTTCGAGGCCTGAGCCATATTTTGGAGCCAAATTCTGGCTCTCTGCACGTATTCGCAGTTTGAAATTACGACTTTTTATACCCAACATATGTTAAGACCTGAAAGCGGCAGTGTGTGACATTTTGCACAAACTCCCCTGCAGTTTTCAAAATAACCCAAATATCCCAATTTCGAGGCCTGAGCCATATTTTGGAGCCAAATTCATGCTCTCTGCACGCATTCGCAGTTTGAAATTACGACTTTTCATACCCAACATATGCCAAATACTGAATGCGGCGTTTGGTCACATTTGTCCCAAACCCCCCTGCAGTTTTCAAAATATCCCAAACATCCCAATTTCGAGGCCTGAGCCATATTTTGGAGCCAAATTCTGGCTCTATGCACGTATTCGCAGTTTGAAATTACGACTTTTTATACCCAACATATGCCAAGTCCTGAAAGCGGCAATGAGTGACATTTTGCACAAACTCCCCTGCAGTTTTCGAAATATCCCAAATATTTCAATTTCGAGGCCAAGCCATATTTTGGAGCCAAATTCTGGCTCTTTGCACATCTTCGCAGTTTGAAATTACGACTTTTTTATACCCAGCATATGCCAAGTACTGAAAGCGGCGTTGGGTCATATTTGTCCCAAACTCCCCTGTAGTTTTTAAAATATCCCAAACATCCCAATTTCGAGGCCTGAGTCATATTTTGGAGCCAAATTCTTGCTCTCTGCACATATTCGCAGTTTGAAATTGCGACTTTTTTATACCAACATATGCCAAGTACTGAATGAGGTGTTTGGTCACATTTGTCCCAAACCTCCCTGCAGTTTTCAAAATATCCCAAACATCTCAATTTCAAGGCCTGAGCCATATTTTGGAGCCAAATTCTGGCTGTATGCAGGTATTCGCAGTTTGATATTACGAATATTTATACCCAACATATGCCAAGTCCTGAAAGCGGCAGTGAGTCACATTTTGCACAAACTCCCCTGCAGTTTTCAAAATATTCCAAACATCCCAATTTCGAGGCCTGACCCATATTTTGCAGCCAAATTCTGGCTCTCTGCACGTATTCGCAGTTTGAAATTACGACTTTTTATACCCAACATATGCCAAGTACTGAATGCGGCGTTTGGTCACATTTGTCCCAATCCCCCCTTGCAATTTTCTAAATATCCCAAACATCCCAATTTCGAGGCCTGAGCCATATTTTGGAGCCAAATTCTGGCTCTCTGCACGTATTCGCAGTTTGAAATTACGACTTTTAAACCCAACATATGCCAAGTACTGAAAGCGGCGTTTGGTCATATGTGTCCCAAACTCCCCTGCAGTTTTCAAAATATCCCAAACATCCCAATTTCGAGGCCTGAGCCATATTTTGGAGCCAAATTCTGGCTCTCTACACGTATTCGCAGTTTGAAATTACGACTTTTTATACCCAACATATGTTAAGACCTGAAAGAGTCAGTGTGTGACATTTTGCACAAACTCCCCTGCAGTTTTCAAAATAACCCAAATATCCCAATTTCGAGGCCTGAGCCATATTTTGGAGCCAAATTCATGCTCTCTGCACGCATTCGCAGTTTGAAATTACGACTTTTCATACCCAACATATGCTAAATACTGAATGCGGCGTTTGGTCACATTTGTCCCAAACCCCCCTGCAGTTTTCAAAATATCCCAAACATCCCAATTTCGTTGCCTGAGCCATATTTTGGAGCCAAATTCTGGCTCTATGCACGTATTCGCAGTTTGAAATTACGACTTTTTATACCCAACATATGCCAAGTCCTGAAAGCGGCAATGAGTGACATTTTGCACAAACTCCCCTGCAGTTTTCGAAATATCCCAAATATTTCAATTTCGAGGCCAAGCCATATTTTGGAGCCAAATTCTGGCTCTTTGCACATCTTCGCAGTTTGAAATTACGACTTTTTTATACCCAACATATGCCAAGTACAGAAAGCGGCGTTTGGTCACATTTGTCCTAATCCCCCCAGCAATTTTCAAAATATCCCAAACATCCCAATTTCGAGGTGTGAGCCATATTTTGGAGCCAAATTCTGCCTCTCTGCACGTATTCGCAGTTTGAAATTACGAGTTTTTATACCCAACATATGCCAAGTACTGAAAGCGGCGTTTGGTCATATTTGTCCCAAACTCCCCTGCAGTTTTCAAAATATCCCAAACGAACCAATTTCGAGGCCTGAGTCATATTTTGGAGCCAAATTCTGGCTCTCTGCACGTATTCGCAGTTTGAAATTACTACTTTTTATACTCAACATATGTTAAGACCTAAAAGCGGCAGTGTGTGACATTTTGCACAAACTCCCCTGCAGTTTTCAAAATATCCCAAATATCCCAATTTCGAGGCCTGAGCCATATTTTGGAGCCAAATTCAGGCTCTCTGCATGTATTCGCAGTTTGAAATTAAGACTTTTCATACCCAACATATGCCAAGTACTGAAAGCGGCAGTGAGTGATATTTTGCACAAACTATCGTGCAGCTTTCGAAATATCCCAAACATCCCAATTTCGAGGCCTGAGCCATATTTTCGAGCCAAATTCTGGCTCTCTTCACGTATTTGTTGTTTGAAATTACGACTTTTTTATACCCAACATATGCCAAGTACTGAAAGCGGCGTTTGGTCACATTTGTCCCAATCCTCCCAGCAATTTTCAAAATATCCCAAACATCCCAATTTCGAGGCCTGAGCCATATTTTGGAGCCAAATTCAGGCTCTCTGCACGTATTCGCAGTTTGAAATTACGACTTTTTATACCAAACATATGCCAAGTACTGAAAGCGGCGTTTGGTCATATTTGTCCAAACTCCCCTGCAGTTTTCAAAATATCCCAAACATCCCAATTTCGAGGCCTGAGCCATATTTTGGAGCCAAATTCTGGCTCTCTGCACGTATTCGCAGTTTGAAATTGCGACTTATTATACCCAACATATGCCAAGTACTTAAAGCGGCGTTTGGTCAGATTTGTCCCAAACCTCCCAGCAGTTCTCAAAATATCCAAAACATCCCAATTTCGAGGCCTGAGCCATACTTTGGAGGCAAATTCTGGCTCTCTGCACGTATTCGCAGTTTGAAATTGTGACTTTTTTATACCCAGCATATGCCAAGTACTGAAAGCGGCGCTGGGTCATATTTGTCCCAAACTCCCCTGTAGTTTTAAAAATATCCCAAACATCCCAATTTCGAGGCCTGAGTCATATTTTGGAGCCAAATTCTTGCTCTCTGCACATATTCGCAGTTTGAAATTGCGACTTTTTTATACCAACATATGCCAAGTACTGAATGAGGTGTTTGGTCACATTTGTCCCAAACCTCCCTGCAGTTTTCAAAATATCCCAAACATCTCAATTTCAAGGCCTGAGCCATATTTTGGAGCCAAATTCTGGCTGTATGCACGTATTCGCAGTTTGATGATAGGAATATTTATACCCAACATATGCCAAGTCCTGAAAGCGGCAGTGAGTCACATTTTGCACAAACTCCCCTGCAGTTTTCGAAATATTCCAAACATCCCAATTTCGAGGGCTGACCCATATTTTGCAGCCAAATTCTGGCTCTCTGCACGTATTCGCAGTTTGAAATTACGAATTTTTATACCCAACATATGCCAAGTACTGAAAGCGGCGTTTGGTCACATTTGTCCCAAACCTCCCTGCAAGATTTCAAAATATCCCAAACATCCCAATTTCGAGGCAGGAGCCATATTTTGGAGCCAAATGCTGGCTCTATGCACGTATTCGCAGATTGATATTATGACTTTTTATACCCAACATATGCCAAGACCTGAAAGCGGCAGTGAGTGACATTTAACACAAACTCCCCTGCAGTTTTCGAAATATCCAAAATATCCCAATTTCGAGGCCTGAGCCATATTTTGGAACCAAATTCTCGCTCTCTGCACGTATTCGCAGTTTGAAATTACGACTTTTTTACTCAACATATGCCAAGTCCTGAAAGCGGCAGTGAGTCACATTTTGCACAAACTCCCCTGCAGTTTTCAAAATATTCCAAACATCACAATTTCGAGGCCTGACCCATATTTTGCAGCCAAATTCTGGCTCTCTGCACGTATTCGCAGTTTGAAATTACGAATTTTTATACCCAACATATGCCAAGTACTGAAAGCGGCGTTTGGTCACATTTGTCCCAAACCTCCCTGCAAGATTTCAAAATATCCCAAACATCCCAATTTCGAGGCAGGAGCCATATTTTGGAGCCAAATGCTGGCTCTATGCACGTATTCGCAGATTGATATTATGACTTTTTATACCCAACATATGCCAAGACCTGAAAGCGGCAGTGAGTGACATTTAACACAAACTCCCCTGCAGTTTTCGAAATATCCAAAATATCCCAAATTCGAGGCCTGAGCCATATTTTGGAGCCAAATTCTCGCTCTCTGCACGTATTCGCAGTTTGAAATTACGACTTTTTTACTCAACATATGCCAAGTACTGAAAGCGGCGTTTGGTCACATTTGTCCCAATCCCCCCTTGTAATTTTCTAAATATCACAAACATCCCAATTTCGAGGCCTGAGCCATATTTTGGAGCCAAATTCTGGCTCTCTGCACGTATTCGCAGTTTGAAATTACGACTTTAAACCCAACATATGCCAAGTACTGAAAGCGGCGTTTGGTCATATGTGTCCCAAACTCCCCTGCAGTTTTCAAAATATCCCAAACATCCCAATTTCGAGGCCTGAGCCATATTTTGGAGCCAAATTCTGGCTCTATGCTCGTATTCGCAGTTTGAAATTACGAATTTTTATTCCCAACCTATGCCAAGTCCTGAAAGCGGCAGTGAGTGATACTTTGCACAAACTCCCCTGCAGCTTTCGAAATATCCAAAATATCCCAATTTCGAGGCCTGAGCCATATTTTCGAGCCAAATTCTGGCTCTCTGCACGTATTCGTAGTTTGAAATTACGACTTTTTTATACCCAACATATGCCAAGTACTAAAAGCGGCGTTTGGTCACATTTGTCCCAATCCCCCCCAGCAATTTTCAAAATATCGCAAACATCCCAATTTCGAGGCCTGAGCCATATTTTGGGGCCAAATTCTGGCTCTCTGCACGTATTCGCAGTTTGAAATTGCGAATTTTTTATACCCAACATATGCCAAGTACTGAAAGCGGCGTTTGGTCATATTTGTCCCAAACTCCCCTGCAGTTTTCAAAATATCCCAAACTTCCCTATTTCCAGGCCTGAGTCATATTTTGGAGCCAAATTCAGGCTCTCTGCACGTATTCGCAGTTTAAATTACGACTTTTTATACCCAACATATGCCAAGTACTGAAAGCGGCGTTTGGTCATATTTGTCTCAAACTCCCCTGCAGTTTTCAAAATATCACAAACTTCCCAATTTCGAGGCCTGAGTCATATTTTGGAGCCAAATTCTGGCTCTCTACACGTATTCGCAGTTTGAAATTACGACTTTTTATACCCAACATATGTTAAGACCTGAAAGCGGCAGTGTGTGACATTTTGCACAAACTCCCCTGCAGTTTTCAAAATAACCCAAATATCCCAATTTCGAGGCCTGAGCCATATTTTGGAGCCAAATTCATGCTTTCTGCACGTATTCGCAGTTTGAAATTACGAATTTTCATACCCAACATATGCCAAATACTGAATGCGGCGTTTGGTCACATTTGTCCCAAACCCCCCTGCAGTTTTCAAAATATCCCAAACATCCCAATTTCGAGGCCTGAGCCATATTTTGGAGCCAAATTCTGGCTCTCTGCACGTATTCGCAGTTTGAAATTACGACTTTTTATACCTAACATATGCCAAGTACTGAAAGCGGCGTTTGGTCATATTTGTCCAAACTCCCCTGCAGTTTTCAAAATATCCCAAACATCCCAATTTCGAGGCCTGAGCCATATTTTGGAGCCAAATTCTGGCTCTATGCACGTATTATCAGTTTGAAATTACGACTATTTATTCCCAACATATGCCAAGTCCTGAAAGCGGCAGTGAGTGATACTTTGCACAAACTCCCCTGCAGCTTTCGAAATATATAAAATATCCCAATTTCGAGGCCTGAGCCATATTTTCGAGCCAAATTCTGGCTCTCTGCACGTATTCGCAGTTTGAAATTACGACTTTTTATACCTAACATATGCCAAGTACTGAAAGCGGCGTTTGGTCATATTTGTCCAAACTCCCCTGCAGTTTTCAAAATATCCCAAACATCCCAATTTCGAGGCCTGAGCCATATTTTGGAGCCAAATTCTGGCTCTCTGCACGTATTCGCAGTTTGAAATTGCGACTTATTATACCCAACATATGGCAAGTACTGAAAGCGGCGTTTGATCACATTTGTCCCAAACCTCCCTGCAGTTTTCAAAATATCCCAAACATCCCAATTTCGAGGCCTGAGCCATACTTTGGAGGCAAATTCAGGCTCTCTGCACGTATTCGCAGTTTGAAATTGTGACTTTTTTATACCCAGCATATGCCAAGTACTGAAAGCGGCGTTGGGTCATATTTTTCCCAAACTCCCCTGTAGTTTTTAAAATATCCCAAACATCCCAATTTCGAGGCCTGAGTCATATTTTGGAGCCAAATTCTTGCTCTCTGCACATATTCGCAGTTTGAAATTGCGACTTTTTTATACCAACATATGCCAAGTACTGAATGAGGTGTTTGGTCACATTTGTCCCAAACCTCCCTGCAGTTTTCAAAATATCCCAAACATCTCAATTTCAAGGCCTGAGCCATATTTTGGAGCCAAATTCTGGCTGTATGCACGTATTCGCAGTTTGATATTACGAATATTTATACCCAACATATGCCAAGTCCTGAAAGCGGCAGTGAGTCACATTTTGCACAAACTCCCCTGCAGTTTTCAAAATATTCCAAACATCCCAATTTCGAGGCCTGACCCATATTTTGCAGCCAAATTCTGGCTCTCTGCACGTATTCGCAGTTTGAAATTACGACTTATTATACCCAACATATGCCAAGTACTGAATGCGGCGTTTGGTCACATTTGTCCCAATCCCCCCCTTGCAATTTTCTAAATATCCCAAACATCCCAATTTCGAGGCCTGAGCCATATTTTGGAGCCAAATTCTGGCTCTCTGCACGTATTCGCAGTTTGAAATTACGACTTTTAAACCCAACATATGCCAAGTACTGAAAGCGGCGTTTGGTCATATGTGTCCCAAACTCCCCTGCAGTTTTCAAAATATCCCAAACATCCCAATTTCGAGGCCTGAGCCATATTTTGGAGCCAAATTCTGGCTCTCTACACGTATTCGCAGTTTGAAATTACGACTTTTTATACCCAACATATGTTAAGACCTGAAAGCGGCAGTGTGTGACATTTTGCACAAACTCCCCTGCAGTTTTCAAAATAACCCAAATATCCCAATTTCGAGGCCTGAGCCATATTTTGGAGCCAAATTCATGCTCTCTGCACGCATTCGCAGTTTGAAATTACGACTTTTCATACCCAACATATGCTAAATACTGAATGCGGCGTTTGGTCACATTTGTCCCAAACCCCCCTGCAGTTTTCAAAATATCCCAAACATCCCAATTTCGTGGCCTGAGCCATATTTTGGAGCCAAATTCTGGCTCTATGCACGTATTCGCAGTTTGAAATTACGACTTTTTATACCCAACATATGCCAAGTCCTGAAACCGGCAATGAGTGACATTTTGCACAAACTCCCCTGCAGTTTTCGAAATATCCCAAATATTTCAATTTCGAGGCCAAGCCATATTTTGGAGCCAAATTCTGGCTCTTTGCACATCTTCGCAGTTTGAAATTACGACTTTTTTATACCCAACATATGCCAAGTACAGAAAGCGGCGTTTGGTCACATTTGTCCTAATCCCCCCAGCAATTTTCAAAATATCCCAAACATCCCAATTTCGAGGTGTGAGCCATGTTTTGGAGCCAAATTCTGCCTCTCTGCACGTATTCGCAGTTTGAAATTACGAGTTTTTATACCCAACATATGCCAAGTACTGAAAGCGGCGTTTGGTCATATTTGTCCCAAACTCCCCTGCAGTTTTCAAAATATCCCAAACGAACCAATTTCGAGGCCTGAGTCATATTTTGGAGCCAAATTCTGGCTCTCTGCACGTATTCGCAGTTTGAAATTACTACTTTTTATACTCAACATATGTTAAGACCTAAAAGCGGCAGTGTGTGACATTTTGCACAAACTCCCCTGCAGTTTTCAAAATATCCCAAATATCCCAATTTCGAGGCCTGAGCCATATTTTGGAGCCAAATTCAGGCTCTCTGCATGTATTCGCAGTTTGAAATTAAGACTTTTCATACCCAACATATGCCAAGTACTGAAAGCGGCAGTGAGTGATATTTTGCACAAACTATCGTGCAGCTTTCGAAATATCCCAAACATCCCAATTTCGAGGCCTGAGCCATATTTTCGAGCCAAATTCTGGCTCTCTTCACGTATTTGTTGTTTGAAATTACGACTTTTTTATACCCAACATATGCCAAGTACTGAAAGCGGCGTTTGGTCACATTTGTCCCAATCCTCCCAGCAATTTTCAAAATATCCCAAACATCCCAATTTCGAGGCCTGAGCCATATTTTGGAGCCAAATTCAGGCTCTCTGCACGTATTCGCAGTTTGAAATTACGACTTTTTATACCAAACATATGCCAAGTACTGAAAGCGGCGTTTGGTCATATTTGTCCAAACTCCCCTGCAGTTTTCAAAATATCCCAAACATCCCAATTTCGAGGCCTGAGCCATATTTTGGAGCCAAATTCTGGCTCTCTGCACGTATTCGCAGTTTGAAATTGCGACTTATTATACCCAACATATGCCAAGTACTTAAAGCGGCGTTTGGTCAGATTTGTCCCAAACCTCCCAGCAGTTCTCAAAATATCCAAAACATCCCAATTTCGAGGCCTGAGCCATACTTTTGGAGGCCAAATTCTGGCTCTCTGCACGTATTCGCAGTTTGAAATTGCTGACTTTTTTATACCCAAGCATATGCCAAGTACTGAAAGCGGCGTTTGGTCATATTTGTCCCAAACCTCCCCTGCAGTTTTCAAAATATCCCAAACATCCCAATTTCGAGGCCTGAGTCATATTTTGGAGCCAAATTCTGGCTCTCTGCACGTATTCGCAGTTTGAAATTGCGACTTTTTTATACCCAACATATGCCAAGTACTGAAAGCGGCGTTGGTCACATTTGTCCCAAACCTCCCCTGCAGTTTTCAAAATATCCCAAACATCCCAATTTCGAGGCCTGAGCCATATTTTGGAGCCAAATTCTGGCTCTCTGCACGTATTCGCAGTTTGAAATTAGCGAATTTTTATACCCAACATATGCCAAGTACTGAAAGCGGCAGTTGGTCACATTTGTCCCAAACCTCCCCTGCAGTTTTCAAAATATCCCAAACATCCCAATTTCGAGGGCTGAGCCATATTTTGGCAGCCAAATTCTGGCTCTCTGCACGTATTCGCAGTTTGATAATTAGGAATTTTTATACCCAACATATGCCAAGTCCTGAAAGCGGCAGTTGAGTCACATTTGTCACAAACCTCCCCTGCAAGATTTCAAAATATCCCAAACATCCCAATTTCGAGGGCTGAGCCATATTTTGGAGCCAAATTCTGGCTCTCTGCACGTATTCGCAGATTGAAATTACGACTTTTTATACCCAACATATGCCAAGTACCTGAAAGCGGCAGTGAGTGACATTTAACACAAACCTCCCTGCAGATTTCAAAATATCCCAAACGATCCCAATTTCGAGGCCTGAGCCATATTTTGGAGCCAAATTCTGGCTCTCTGCACGTATTCGCAGTTTGAAATTACTACTTTTTATACTCAACATATGCTAAGACCTAAAAGCGGCAGTGTGTGACATTTTGCACAAACTCCCCTGCAGTTTTCAAAATATCCCAAATATCCCAATTTCGAGGCCTGAGCCATATTTTGGAGCCAAATTCTGGCTCTCTGCACGTATTCGCAGTTTGAAATTACGACTTTTTATACCCAACATATGCCAAGTACTGAAAGCGGCAGTGTGTGACATTTGTCACAAACTCTCCCTGCAGATTTTCAAAATATCCCAAACATCCCAATTTCGAGGCCTGAGCCATATTTTGGAGCCAAATTCATGGCTCTCTGCACGTATTCGCAGTTTGAAATTACGACTTTTTATACCCAACATATGCCAAGTACTGAAAGCGGCGTTGGTCATATTTGTCCCAAACTCCCCTGCAGTTTTCAAAATATCCCAAACATCCCAATTTCGAGGCCTGAGCCATATTTTGGAGCCAAATTCTGGCTCTCTGCACGTATTCGCAGTTTGAAATTACGACTTTTTATACCCAACATATGCCAAGTACTGAAAGCGGCGTTTGGTCATATTTGTCCCAAACCTCCCATGCAGTTTTCAAAATATCCCAAACATCCCAATTTCGAGGCCTGAGCCATATTTTGGAGCCAAATTCAGGCTCTCTGCACGTATTCGCAGTTTGAAATTACGACTTTTTATACCCAACATATGCCAAGTACTGAAAGCGGCGTTTGGTCATATTTGTCCCAAACTCCCCTGCAGTTTTCAAAATATCCCAAACATCCCAATTTCGAGGCCTGAGCCATATTTTGGAGCCAAATTCTGGCTCTCTGCACGTATTCGCAGTTTGAAATTGCGACTTTTTTATACCCAACATATGCCAAGTACTGAAAGCGGCGTTTGGTCACATTTGTCCCAAACCTCCCTGCAGTTTTCAAAATATCCCAAACATCCCAATTTCGAGGCCTGAGCCATATTTTGGAGCCAAATTCTGGCTCTCTGCACGTATTCGCAGTTTGAAATTACGACTTTTTATACCCAACATATGCCAAGTACTGAAAGCGGCGTTTGGTCATATTTGTCCCAAACTCCCCTGCAGTTTTCAAAATATCCCAAACATCCCAATTTCGAGGCCTGAGCCATATTTTGGAGCCAAATTCTGGCTCTCTGCACGTATTCGCAGTTTGATAATAGGAATATTTATACCCAACATATGCCAAGTCCTGAAAGCGGCAGTGAGTCACATTTTGCACAAACTCCCCTGCAGTTTTCGAAATATTCCAAACATCCCAATTTCGAGGGCCTGAGCCATATTTTGCAGCCAAATTCTGGCTCTCTGCACGTATTCGCAGTTTGAAATTACGAATTTTTATACCCAACATATGCCAAGTACTGAAAGCGGCGTTAGGTCACATTTGTCCCAAACCTCCCCTGCAGATTTTCAAAATATCCCAAACATCCCAATTTCGAGGCCTGAGCCATATTTTGGAGCCAAATTCTGGCTCTATGCACGTATTCGCAGATTGATAATTATGACTTTTTATACCCAACATATGCCAAGACCTGAAAGCGGCAGTGAGTGACATTTTACACAAACTCCCCTGCAGTTTTCGAAATATCCAAACTATCCCAATTTCGAGGCCTGAGCCATATTTTGGAACCAAATTCTCGCTCTCTGCACGTATTCGCAGTTTGAAATTACGACTTTTTTACTCAACATATGCCAAGTACTGAAAGCGGCAGTGAGTCACATTTTGCACAAACTCCCCTGCAGTTTTCAAAATATTCCAAACATCACAATTTCGAGGCCTGAGCCCATATTTTGCAGCCAAATTCTGGCTCTCTGCACGTATTCGCAGTTTGAAATTACGAATTTTTATACCCAACATATGCCAAGTACTGAAAGCGGCGTTTGGTCACATTTGTCCCAAACTCCCTGCAAGATTTCAAAATATCCCAAACATCCCAATTTCGAGGCCTGAGCCATATTTTGGAGCCAAATTCTGGCTCTCTGCACGTATTCGCAGATTTGAAATTATGACTTTTATACCCAACATATGCCAAGTACTGAAAGCGGCGTTTGGTCATATATGTCCCAAACTCCCCTGCAGTTTCAAAATATCCCAAACATCCCAATTTCGAGGCCTGAGCCATATTTTGGAGCCAAATTCTGGCTCTCTGCACGTATTCGCAGTTTGAAATTACTGACTTTTTATACCCAACATATGCCAAGTACTGAAAGCGGCGTTGGTGCATATTTGTCCCAAACTCCCCTGCAGTTTTCAAAATATCCCAAACATCCCAATTTCGAGGCCTGAGCCATATTTTGGAGCCAAATTCTGGCTCTATGCACGTATTCGCAGTTTGAAATTACGACTTTTTATTCCCAACATATGCCAAGTCCTGAAAGCGGCAGTGAGTGATATTTTGCACAAACTCCCTGCAGCTTTCGAAATATCCAAAATATCCCAATTTCGAGGCCTGAGCCATATTTTCGAGCCAAATTCTGGCTCTCTGCACGTATTCGTTGTTTGAAATTACGACTTTTTATACCCAACATATGCCAAGTACTAAAGCGGCGTTTGGTCACATTTGTCCCAATCCTCCCCAGCAATTTTCAAAATATCCCAAACATCCCAATTTCGAGGCCTGAGCCATATTTTGGAGCCAAATTCTGGCTCTCTGCACGTATTCGCAGTTTGAAATTACGACTTTTTATACCCAACATATGCCAAGTACTGAAAGCGGCGTTTGGTCATATTTGTCCCAAACTCCCCTGCAGTTTTCAAAATATCCCAAACATCCAATTTCGAGGCCTGAGCCATATTTTGGAGCCAAATTCTGGCTCTCTATGCACGTATTCGCAGTTTGAAATTACGACTTTTTATACCCAACATATGCCTAAGACCTGAAAGCGGCAGTGAGTGACATTTGCACAAACTCCCCTGCAGTTTTCAAAATATCCCAAATATCCCAATTTCGAGGCCTGAGCCATATTTTGGAGCCAAATTCATGGCTCTCTGCACGTATTCGCAGTTTGAAATTACGACTTTTTATACCCAACATATGCCAAGTACTGAATGCGGCGTTTGGTCACATTTGTCCCAACTCCCCCTGCAGTTTTCAAAATATCCCAAACATCCCAATTTCGAGGCCTGAGCCATATTTTGGAGCCAAATTCTGGCTCTATGCACGTATTCGCAGTTTGAAATTACGAACTTTTATACCCAACATATGCCAAGTACTGAAAGCGGCAGTGAGTGATATTTGCACAAACTCCCCTGCAGCTTTCGAAATATCCAAACTATCCCAATTTCGAGGCCTGAGCCATATTTTCGAGCCAAATTCTGGCTCTCTGCACGTATTAGTTGTTTGAAATTACGACTTTTTATACCCAACATATGCCAAGTACTGAAAAGCGGCGTTTGGTCACATTTGTCCCAATCCCCCCAGCAATTTCAAAATATCCCAAACATCCCAATTTCGAGGCCTGAGCCATATTTTGGAGCCAAATTCTGGCTCTCTGCACGTATTCGCAGTTTGAAATTACGAATTTTTATACCCAACATATGCCAAGTACTGAAAGCGGCGTTTGGTCATATTTGTCCCAAACTCCCCTGCAGTTTTCAAAATATCCCAAACATTCCCAATTTCGAGGCCTGAGTCATATTTTGGAGCCAAATTCTGGCTCTCTACACGTATTCGCAGTTTGAAATTACGACTTTTTATACCCAACATATGTTAAGACCTGAAAGCGGCAGTGTGTGACATTTTGCACAAACTCCCCTGCAGTTTTCAAAATAACCCAAATATCCCAATTTCGAGGCCTGAGCCATATTTTGGAGCCAAATTCATGCTCTCTGCACGTATTCGCAGTTTGAAATTACGACTTTTCATACCCAACATATGCCAAGTACTGAATGCGGCGTTGGGTCACATTTGTCCCAAACCCCCCTGCAGTTTTCAAAATATCCCAAACATCCCAATTTCGAGGCCTGAGCCATATTTTGGAGCCAAATTCTGGCTCTCTGCACGTATTCGCAGTTTGAAATTACGACTTTTTATACCTAACATATGCCAAGTACTGAAAGCGGCGTTTGGTCATATTTGTCCAAACTCCCCTGCAGTTTTCAAAATATCCCAAACATCCCAATTTCGAGGCCTGAGCCATATTTTGGAGCCAAATTCTGGCTCTATGCACGTATTCGTCAGTTTGAAATTACGACTATTTTATATCCAACATATGCCAAGTACTGAAAGCGGCAGTTTGAGTCACATTTGTCACAAACTCCCCTGCAGCTTTCGAAATATATCCAAACATCCCAATTTCGAGGCCTGAGCCATATTTTGGAGCCAAATTCTGGCTCTCTGCACGTATTCGCAGTTTGAAATTACGAATTTTATACCCAACATATGCCAAGTACTGAAAGCGGCGTTGGTCACATTTGCCCAACCTCCCCTGCAGTTTTCAAAATATCCCAAACATCCCAATTTCGAGGCCTGAGCCATATTTTGGAGCCAAATTCTGGCTCTCTGCACGTATTCGCAGTTTGAAATTACGACTTTTTATACCCAACATATGCCAAGTACTGAAAGCGGCAGTTGAGTCACATTTGTCCCAAACTCCCCTGCAGTTTTCAAAATATCCAAACATCCCAATTTCGAGGCCTGAGCCATATTTTGGAGCCAAATTCTGGCTCTCTGCACGTATTCGCAGTTTGAAATTAGCGACTTATTATACCCAACATATGGCAAGTACTGAAAGCGGCGTTTGAGTCACATTTGTCCCAAACCTCCCTGCAGTTTTCAAAATATCCCAAACATCCAATTTCGAGGCCTGAGCCATACTTTGGAGGCAAATTCATGGCTCTCTGCACGTATTCGCAGTTTGAAATTGTGACTTTTTTATACCCAGCATATGCCAAGTACTGAAAGCGGCGTTGGGTCATATTTGTCCCAAACTCCCCTGTAGTTTTTAAAATATCCCAAACATCCCAATTTCGAGGCCTGAGTCATATTTTGGAGCCAAATTCTTGCTCTCTGCACATATTCGCAGTTTGAAATTGCGACTTTTTTATACCAACATATGCCAAGTACTGAATGAGGTGTTTGGTCACATTTGTCCCAAACCTCCCTGCAGTTTTCAAATATCCCAAACATCCTCAATTTCAAGGCCTGAGCCATATTTTGGAGCCAAATTCTGGCTGTATGCACGTATTCGCAGTTTGATATTACGAATATTTATACCCAACATATGCCAAGTCCTGAAAGCGGCAGTGAGTCACATTTTGCACAAACTCCCCTGCAGTTTTCAAAATATTCCAAACATCCCAATTTCGAGGCTGACCCATATTTTGCAGCCAAATTCTGGCTCCTCTGCACGTATTCGCAGTTTGAAATTACGACTTTTTATACCCAACATATGCCAAGTACTGAAATGCGGCGTTTGGTCACATTTGTCCCAATCCCCCCTTGCAATTTTCTAAATATCCCAAACATCCCAATTTCGAGGCCTGAGCCATATTTTGGAGCCAAATTCTGGCTCTCTGCACGTATTCGCAGTTTGAAATTACGACTTTTAAACCCAACATATGCCAAGTACTGAAAGCGGCGTTTGGTCATATGTGTCCCAAACTCCCCTGCAGTTTTCAAAATATCCCAAACATCCTAATTTCGAGGCCTGAGGCATGTTTTGGAGCCAAATACTGGCTCTCTGCACGTATTCGCTGTTTGAAATTACGACTTATTTATACCCAACATATTCCAAGTACTGAAAGCGGCGTTTGGTCACATTTGCCCAATCCCCGCAGCAATTTTTAAAATATCCCAAACATCCAAATTTCGAGGCCTGAGCCATATTTTGGAGCCAAATTCTGGCTCTCTGCACGTATTCGCAGTTTGAAATTACGAATTTTTTATACCCAACATATGCCAAGTACTGAAAGCGGCGTTTGGTCATATTTGTCCCAAACTCCCCTGCAGTTTTCAAAATATCCCAAACTTCCCAATTTCGAGGCCTGAGTCATATTTTGGAGCCAAATTCTGGCTCTCTACACGTATTTGCAGTTTGAAATTACGACTTTTTATACCCAACATATGTTAAGACCTGAAAGCAGCAGTGTGTGACATTTTGCACAAACTCCCCTGCAGTTTTCAAAATAACCCAAATATCCCTAATTTCGAGGCCTGAGCCATATTTTGGAGCCAAATTCATGCTCTCTGCACGTATTCGCAGTTTGAAATTACGACTTTTCATACCCAACATATGCCAAATACTGAATGCGGCGTTTGGTCACATTTGTCCCAAACCCCCCTGCAGTTTTCAAAATATCCCAAACATCCCAATTTCGAGGCCTGAGCCATATTTTGGAGCCAAATTCTGGCTCTATGCACGTATTATCAGTTTGAAATTACGACTTTTTATTCCCAACATATGCCAAGTCCTGAAAGCGGCAGTGAGTGATATTTTGCACAAACTATCCTGCAGCTTTCGAATATCCCAAATATCCCAATTTCGAGGCCTGAGCCATATTTTCGAGCCAAACTTCTGGCTCTCTGCACGTATTCGTTGTTTGAAATTACGACTTTTTATATCCAACATATGCCAAGTACAGAAAGCGGCGTTTGGTCACATTTGTCTCAATCTCCCCCTGCACTTTCGAAATATATAACAATATCCCAATTTCGAGGCCTGAGCCATATTTTCGGAGCCAAATTCCTGGCTCTCTGCACGTATTCGTTGTTTGAAATTACGAAATTTTATACCCACATATGCCAAGTACTAAAAGCGGCGTTTGGTCACATTTGTCCCAATCCTCCCCGCAATTTTCAAAATATCCCAAACATCCCAATTTCGAGGCCTGAGCCATATTTTGGAGCCAATTCGGCTCTCTGCACCGTATTCGCAGTTGAAATTACGACTTATTTATACCTAGCATATGCCAAGTACTGAAAGCGGCGTTTGGTCATATTTGTCCCAAACTCCCCTGCAGTTTTCAAAATATCCGAAACATCCCAATTTCGAGGCCTGAGCCATATTTTGGAGCCAAATTCTGGCTCCTGCACGTATTCGCAGTTTGAAATTGCGACTTATTATACCCGAACATATGGCAAGTACTGAAAGCGGCGTTTGGTCACATTGTCCCAAACCTCCCTGCAGTTTTCAAAATATCCCAAACATCCCAATTTCGAGGCCTGAGCCATACTTTGGAGGCAAATTCAGGCTCTCTGCACGTATTCGCAGTTTGAAATTGTGACTTTTTTATACCCAGCATATGCCAAGTACTGAAAGCGGCGTTGGGTCATATTTTTCCCAAACTCCCCTGTAGTTTTTAAAATATCCCAAACATCCCAATTTCGAGGCCTGAGTCATATTTTGGAGCCAAATTCTTGCTCTCTGCACATATTCGCAGTTTGAAATTGCGACTTTTTTATACCAACATATGCCAAGTACTGAATGAGGTGTTTGGTCACATTTGTCCCAAACCTCCCTGCAGTTTTCAAAATATCCCAAACATCTCAATTTCAAGGCCTGAGCCATATTTTGGAGCCAAATTCTGGCTGTATGCACGTATTCGCAGTTTGATATTACGAATATTTATACCCAACATATGCCAAGTCCTGAAAGCGGCAGTGAGTCACATTTTGCACAAACTCCCCTGCAGTTTCAAATATTCCAAACATCCCAATTTCGAGGCCTGACCCATATTTTGCAGCCAAATTCCTGGCTCTCTGCACGTATTCGCAGTTTTGAAATTACGACTTTTTATACCCAACATATGCCAAGTACTGAATGCGGCGTTTGGTCACATTTGTCCCAATCCCCCCCTTGCAATTTTCTAAATATCCAAACATCCCAATTTCGAGGCCTGAGCCATATTTTGGAGCCAAATTCTGGCTCTCTGCACGTATTCGCAGTTTGAAATTACGACTTTTAAACCCAACATATGCCAAGTACTGAAAGCGGCGTTTGGTCATATGTGTCCCCAAACTCCCCTGCAGTTTCAAAATATCCAAACATCCCAATTTCAGGCTGAGCATAACATCCCACATTTCGAGGCCTGAGCCATATTTTGGAGCCAAATTCTGGCTCTCTACACGTATTCGCAGTTTGAAATTACGACTTTTTATACCCAACATATGTTAAGACCTGAAAGTGGCAGTGTGTGACATTTTGCACAAACTCCCCTGCAGTTTTCAAAATAACCCAAATATCCTAATTCGAGGCCTGAGCCATATTTTTGGAGCCAAATTCATGCTCTCTGCACGCATTCGCAGTTTGAAATTACGACTTTTCATACCCAACATATGCCAAATACTGAATGCGGCGTTTGGTCACATTTGTCCCAAACCCCCCTGCAGTTTTCAAAATATCCCAAACATCCCAATTTCGAGGCCTGAGCCATATTTTGGAGCCAAATTCTGGCTCTATGCACGTATTATCAGTTTGAAATACGACTTTTTATTCCCAACATATGCCAAGTCCTGAAAGCGGCAGTGAGTGATATTTTGCACAAACTATCCTGCAGCTTTCGAAATATCCCAAATATCCCAATTTCGAGGCCTGAGCCATATTTTCGAGCCAAATTCTGGCTCCCTGCACGTATTCGTTGTTTGAAATTACGACTTTTTTATATCCAACATATGCCAAGTACAGAAAGCGGCGTTTGGTCACATTTGTCTCCAATCCCCCCAGCAATTTTCAAAATATCCCCAAACATCCCAATTTCGAGGCTTGAGCCATATTTTGGAGCCAAATTCAGGCTATCTGCACGTATTCGCAGTTTGAAATTACGACATTTTATACCCACCATATGCCAAGTACTGAAAGCGGCGTTTGGTCATATTTGCCCCAAAACTCCCCTGCAGTTTTCAAAATATCCCAAACATCCCAATTTAGAGGCCTGAGCCATATTTTGGAGCCAAATTCAGGCTCTCTGCACGTATTCGCAGTTTGAAATTGCGACTTATTATACGCAGCATATGCCATTAAGTACTGAAAGCGGCAATGAGTCACATTTTGACCAAACTCCCCTGCAGTTTTCAAAATATCAGAAACATCCCAATTTCGAGGCCTGAGCCATACTTTGGAGCCAAATTCTGGCTCCCTGCACGTATTCGCAGTTTGAAATTGTGACTTTTTTATACCCAGCATATGCCAAGTACTTGAAAGCGGCGTTTGGTCACATTTGTCCCAAACCTCCCTGCAAGATTTCAAATTATCCCAAATATCCCAATTTCGAGGCTTGAGCCATATTTTGGAGCCAAATGCTGGCTCTATGCACCTATTCGCAGATTGATATATTGACTTTTTGTACCCAACATATGCCAAGACCTGAAAGCGGCAGTGAGTGACATTTAACACAACTCCCTGCAGTTTTCGAAATATACCAAATATCCCAATTTCGAGACCTGAGCCATATTTTGGAGCCAAATTCATGCTCTCTGCACGTATTCGCAGTTTGAAATTACGACTTTTAAACCCAACATATGCCAAGTACTGAAAGCGGCGTTTGGTCATATGTGTCCCAAACTCCCCTGCAGTTTTCAAAATATCCCAAACATCCCAATTTCGAGGCCTGAGCCATGTTTTGGAGCCAAATTCTGGCTCTCTGCACGTATTCGCTGTTTGAAAATTATGACTTATTTATACCCAACATATTCCAAGTACTGAAAGCGGCGTTTGGTCACATTTGTCCCAATCCCTGCAGCAATTTTCAAAATATCCCAAACATCCCAATTTGAGGTGTGAGCCATATTTTGGATCCAAATTCTGCCTCTCTGCACGTATTCGCAGTTTGAAATTAAGAATTTTTATACCCAACATAAGCCAAGTACTGAAAGTGGCGTTTGGTCATATTTGCCCAAAACTCCTTTGCAGTTTTTCAAAATATCCCAAACTTCCCAATTTCGAGACCTGACTCATATTTTGGACAAATTCTGGCTCTATGCACGTATTCGCAGTTTTGAAATTACGACTTTTTATACCCAACATATGTTAAGACCTGAAAGCGGCAGTGTGTGACATTTTGCACAAACTCCCCTGCAGTTTTCAAAATTTCCCAAACTTCCCTATTTCCAGGCCTGAGTCATATTTTGGAGCCAAATTCAGGCTCTCTGCACGTATTCGCAGTTTAAATTACGACTTTTTATACCCAACATATGCCAAGTACTGAAAGCGGCGTTTGGTCATATTTGTCCCAAACTCCCCTGCAGTTTTCAAAATATCCCAAACTTCCCAATTTCGAGGCTTGAGTCATATTTTGGAGCCAAATTCTGGCTCTCTACACGTATTCGCAGTTTGAAATTACGACTTTTATACCCAACATATGTTAAGACCTGAAAGCGGCTGTGTGTGACATTTTGCACAAACTCCCCTGCAGTTTTCAAAATAACCCAAATATCCCAATTTCGAGGCCTGAGCCATATTTTGGAGCCAAATTCATGCTCTCTGCACGTATTCGCAGTTTGAAATTACGACTTTTCATACCCAACATATGCCAAGTACTGAATGCGGCGTTTGGTCACATTTGTCCCAAACCCTCCTGCAGTTTTCCAAAATATCCCAAACATCCCATTTCGAGGGCCTGAGCCATATTTGGAACCAAGTTCCTGGCTCTATGTATCTGGCTTCTATGCACGATTATCAGTTTGGAAAATAACTACTTTTTATTCCCAACATATACCAAGTCCTGAAAGCGGCAGGGAGTGATATTTTGCACAAACTATCCTGCAGCTTTCGAAATATCCCAAATATCTCAATTTCGAGGCCTGAAGCCATATTTTCGAGCCCAAATTCTGGCTCTCTGCACGTATTCGTGTTGAAATTACGACTTTTTTTATATCCAACATATGCCAAGTACTGAAGCGGCGGTTTGGTCACATTTGTCCCAAACCTCCCTGCAAGATTTCAAAATATCCCAAACATCCAATTTCGAGGCCTGAGCCATATTTTGGAGCCAATGGCTGGCTCTATGCACGTATTCGCAGATTGATATTATGACTTTTTATACCCAACCTATGCCAAGACCTGAAAGCGGCAGTGAGTGACATTTAACACAAACTCCCCTGCAGTTTTCGAAATATTCAAAATATCCCAATTTCCGAGGCCTGAGCATATTTTGGAGCCAAATTCTCGCTCTCTGCACGTATTCGCAGTTTGAAATTACGACTTTTTACCCAACATATGCCAAGTACTGAAAGCGGCATTTGTCACATTTGTCCCAATCCCCCCTTGCATTTTCTAAATATCCCAAACATCCCAATTTCGAGGCATGAGCCATATTTTGGAGCCAAATTCTGGCTCTCTGCACGTATTCGCAGTTTGAAATTACGACTTTTTAAACCCAACATATGCAAGTACTGAAAGCGGCGTTTGGTCATATGTGTCCCAAATTCCCCTGTAGTTTTCAAAATATCCCAAACATCCCAATTTCGAGGCCTGAGCCATGTTTTGGAGCCAAATTTCTGACTCTCTGCAAGTATTCGCTGTTTGAAATTACGACTTATTTATACCCAACATATTCCAAGTACTGTAAGCGGCGTTTGGTCACATTTGTCCCAATCCCCGCAGCAATTTTCAAAATATCCCAAACATCCAATTTCGAGGTGTGAGCCATATTTTGGAGCAAAATTCTGCCTCTCTGCACGTATTCGCAGTTTGAAATTACGAATTTTTATACCCAACATATGCCAAGTACTGAAAGCAGCGTTTGGTCATATTTGCCCCAAACTCCCTGCAGTTTTCAAAATATCCCAAATTTCCCAATTTCGAGACCTGAGTCATATTTTGGAGCCAAATTCTGGCTCTGCACGTATTCGCAGTTTGAAATTACGACTTTTTATACCCAACATATGTTAAGACCTGAAAGCGGCAGTGCGTGACATTTTGCACAAACTCCCTTGCAGTTTTCAAATATCCCAATATCCCAATTTCGAGGCCTGAGCCATATTTTGGAGCCAAATTCAGGCTCTCTGCACGTATTCGCAGTTTGAAATTACGACTTTTCATACCCCACATATGCCAAGTACTGAATGCAGCGTTTGGTCGCATTTGTCCCAAACCCCCCTGCAGTTTTCAAAATATCCCAAACATCCCAATTTCGAGGCCTGAGCTATATTCTGGAGCCAAATTCTGGCTCTATGCACGTATTCGCAGTTTGAAATTACGAATTTTTATTCCCAACATATGCTAAGTCCTGAAAGC
>NC_091180.1:1359524-1429850 GCF_040958095.1 Procambarus clarkii | reverse complement strand
CAATTTCGAGGCCTGAGCCATATTTTGGAGCCAAATGCTGGCTCTATGCACGTATTCGCAGATTGATATTATGACTTTTTATCCCCAACATATGCCAAGACCTGAAAGCGGCAGTGAGTGACATTTAACACAAACTCCCCTGCAGTTATCGAAATATCCCAAATATCCCAATTTCGAGGCCTTAGCCATATTTTGGAGTTAAATTCTCGCTCTCTGCACGTATTCGCAGTTTGAAATTACGACTTTTTTTAACCAACATATGCCAAGTACTGAAAGCGGCGTTTGGTCACATTTGTCCCAATCCCTCCTTGCAATTTTCTAAGTATCCCAAACATCCCAATTTCGAGGCCTGAGCCATATTTTGGAGCCAAATTCTGGCTCTCTGCACGTATTCGCAGTTTGAAATTACGACTTTTTTATACCCAACTTATGCCAAGTACTGAAAGCGGCGTTTGGTCATATTTGTCCCAAACTCCCCTGCAGTTTTCAAAATATCTCAAACTTCCCTATTTCCAGGCCTGAGTCATATTTTGGAGCCAAATTCAGGCTCTCTGCACGTATTCGCAGTTTAAATTGCGACATTTTATACCCAACATATGCACGTACTGAAAGTGGAGTTTGGTCATATTTGTCCCAAACTCCCCTGCAGTTTTCAAAATATCCCAAACTTCCCAATTTCGAGGCCTGAGTCATATTTTGGAGCCAAATTCTGGCTCTCTGCACGTATTCGCAGTTTGAAATTACGACTATTTATACCCAACATATGTTAAGACCTGAAAGCGACAGTGTGTGACATTTTGCACAATCTCCCCTGCAGTTTTCAAAATAACCCAAATATCCCAATTTCGAGGCCTGAGTTATATTTTGGAGCCAAATTCATGCTCTCTGCACGTATTCGCAGTTTGAAATTACGACTTTTCATACCCAACATATGCCAAGTACTGAATGCGGCGTTTGGTCACATTTTTCCCAAACCCCCCTGCAGTTTTCAAAATATCCCAAACATCCCAATTTCGAGGCCTGAGCCATATTTTGGAGCCAAATTCTGGCTCTATGCACGTATTATCAGTTTGAAATTACGACATTTTATTCCCAACATATGCCAAGTCCTGAAAGCGGCAGTTAGTGACATTTTGCACAAACTATCCTGCAGCTTTCGAAATATCCCAAATATCCCAATTTCGATGCCTCAGCCATATTTTCGAGCCAAATTCTGGCTCTCTGCACATATTCGTTGTTTGAAATTACGACTTTTTTATATCCAACATATGCCAAGTACAGAAAGCGGCGTTTGGTCACATTTGTCCCAATCCCCCCAGCTATTTTCAAAATATCCCAAACATCCCAATTTCGAGGCCTGAGCCATATTTTGGAGCCAAATTCAGGCTCTCTGCACGTATTCGCAGTTTGAAATTACGACTTTTTATACCCAACATATGCCAAGTACTGAAAGCGGCGTTTGGTCATATTTGCCCCAAACTTCCCTGCAGTTTTCAAAATATCCCAAATATCCCAATTTTGAGGCCTGAGCCATATTTTGGAGCCAAATTCTGGCTCTATGCACGTATTCGCAGTTTGAAATTACGACTTTTTATTCCCAACATATGCCAAGTCCTGAAAGCAGCAGTGAGTGATATTTTGCGCAAACTCCCCTGCAGCTTTCGAAATATCCAAAATATCCCAATTTCGAGGCCTGAGCCATATTTTCGAGCCAAATTCTGGCTCTTTGCACGTAATCGTTGTTTGAAATTACGATTTTTTATATCCAACATATGCCAAGTACAGAAATCGGAGTTTGGTCACATTTGTCCCCATCCCCCCAGCAATTTTCAAAATATCCCAAACATCTCAATTTCGAGGCCTGAGCCATATTTTAGAGCCAAATTCAGGCTCTCTGCACGTATTCGCAGTTTGAAATTACGACTTTTTATACCCAACATATGCCAAGTACTGAAAGCGGCGTTTGGTCACATTTGTCCCAAATTCCCCTGCAGTTTTCAAAATATCAAAAACATCCCAATTTCGAGGCCTGAGGCATTTTTTGGAGCCAAATGCTGGCTCTATGCACGTATTCGCAGATTGATATTATGACTTTTTATCCCCAACAAATGCCAAGACCTGAAAGCGGCAGTGAGTGACATTTAACACAAACTCCCCTGCAGTTATTGAAATATCCCAAATATTCCAATTTCGAGGCCTGAGCCATATTTTGGAGTCAAATTCTCGCTCTCTGCACGTATTCGAAGTTTGAAATTACGACTTTTTTTTTCCAATATATGCCAAGTACTGAAAGCGGCGTTTGGTCACATTTGTCCCAATCCCTCCTTGCAATTTTCTAAATATCCCAAACATCCCAATTTCGAGGCCTGAGCCATATTTTGGAGCCAAATTCTGGCTCTCTGCACGTATTCGCAGTTTGAAATTACGACTTTTTTATACCCAACATATGCCAAGTACTGAAAGCGGCGTTTGGTCATATTTGTCCCAAACTCTCCTGCAATTCTCAAAATATCTCAAACTTCCCTATTTCCAGGCCTGAATGATATTTTGGAGCCAAATTCAGGCTCTCTGCACGTATTCGCAGTTTAAATTACGACTTTTTATACCCAACATATGCCAAGTACTGAAAGTGGCGTTTGGTCATATTTGTCCCAAACTCCCCTGCAGTTTTCAAAATATCCCAAACTTCCCAATTTCGAGGCCTGAGTCATATTTTGGAGCCAAATTCTGGCTCTCTGCACGTATTCGCAGTTTGAAATTACGACTTTTTATACCCAACATATGTTAAGACCTGAAAGCGGCAGTGTGTGACATTTTGCACAAACTCCCCTGCAGTTTTCAAAATAACCCAAATATCTCAATTTCGAGGCCTGAGCCATATTTTGGAGCCAAATTCATGCTCTCTGCACGTATTCGCAGTTTGAAATTACCACTTTTCATACCCAACATATGCCAAGTACTGAATGCGGTGTTTGGTCACATTTGTCCCAAACCCCCCTACAGTTTTCAAAATATCCCAAACATCCCAATTTCGAGGCTTGAGCCATATTTTGGAACCAAATTCTGGCTCTATGCACGTATTATCAGTTTGAAATTACGACTTTTTATTCCCAACATATGCCAAGTCCTGAAAGCGGCAGTTAGTGATATTTTGCACAAACTATCCTGCAGCTTTCGAAATATCCCAAATATCCCAATTTCGAGGCCTGAGTCATATTTTCAAGCCAAATTCTGGCTCTTTGCACGTATTCGTTGTTTGAAATTACGACTTTTTTATATCCAACATATGCCAAGTACAGAAATCGGCATTTGGTCACATTTGTCCCCATCCCCCCTGCAATTTACAAAATATCCCAAACATCCCAATTTCGAGGCCTGAGCCATATTTTGGAGCCAAATTCAGGCTCTCTGCACGTATTCGCAGTTTGAAATTACGACTTTTTATACCAAACATATGCCAAGTACTGAAAGCCGTGTTTGGTCACATTTGTCCCAAATTCCCCTGCAGTCTTCAAAATATCCCAAACATCCCAATTTCGAGGCCTGAGCCATTTTTTGGAGCCAAATGCTGGCTCTATGCACGTATTCGCAGATTGATATTATGACTTTTTATCCCCAACATATGCCAAGACCTGAAAGCGGCAGTGAGTGACATTTAACACAAACTTCCCTGCAGTTATCGAAATATTCCAAATATCCCAATTTCGAGGCCTGAGCCATATTTTGGAGTCAAATTCTCGCTCTCTGCACGTATTCACAGTTTGAAATTACGAATTTTTTTAACCAACATATGCCAAGTACTGAAAGCGGCGTTTGGTCACATTTGTCCCAATCCCTCCTTGCAATTTTCTAAATATCCCAAACATCCCAATTTCGAGGCCTGAGCCATATTTTGGAGCCAAATTCTGGCTCTCTGCACGTATTCGCAGTTTGAAATTACGACTTTTTAAACCCAAAATATGCCAAGTACTGAAAGCGGCGTTTGGTCATATGTGTCCCAAACTCCCCTGCGGTTTTCAAAATATCCCAAACATCCCAATTTCGAGGCCTGAGCCATATTATGCAGTCAAATTCTGGCTCTATGCACGTATTCGCAGTTTGAAATTACGACTTTTTATACCCAACATATGGCAAGTCCTGAAAGCGGCAGTGAGTGACATTTTGCAAAAGCTCCCCTGCAGTTTTCGAAATATCCCAAATATTTCAATTTCGAGACCTGAGCCATATTTTGGAGCCAAATTCTGGCTCTCTGCACGTATTCGCTGTTTGAAATTACGACTTTTTTATACCCAACATATGCCAAGTACTGATAGCGGCGTTTGGTCACATTTGTCCCAATCCCCCCAGCAATTTTCAAAATATCCCAAACATCCCAATTTCGAGGCCTGAGCCATATTTTGGAGCCAAATTCTGGCTCTATGCACGTATTCGCAGTTTGAAATTACGACTTTTTATTCCCAACATAAGCCTAGTCCTGAAAGCGGCAGTGAGTCATATTTTGCACAAACTCCCCTGCAGCTTTCGAAATATCCAAAATATCCCAATTTCGAGGCCTGAGCCATATTTTCGAGCCAAATTCTGGCTCTCTGCACGTATTCGTTGCTTGAAATTACGACTTTTTAAACCCAACATATGCCAAGTACTGAAAGCGGCGTTTGGTCATATGTGTCCCAAACTCCCCTGCAGTTTTCAAAATATCCCAAACATCCCAATTTCGAGGCCTGAGCCATATTTTGGAGCCAAATTCATGCTCTCTGCACGTATTCGCAGTTTGAAATTACGAATTTTCATACCCAACATATGCCAAGTACTTAATGCGGCGTTTGGTCACATTTGTCCCAAACCCCCCTGCAGTTTTCAAAATATTACAAACATCCCAATTTCGAGGTCTGAGCCATATTTTGGAGCCAAATTCTGGCTCTATGCACGTATTATCAGTTTGAAATTACGACTTTTTATTCCCAACATATGCCAAGTCCTGAAAGTGGCAGTTAGTGATATTTTGCACAAACTATCCTGCAGCTTTCGAAATATCCCAAATATCCCAATTTCGAGGCCTGAGCCATATTTTCGTGCCAAATTCTGGCTCTTTACACGTATTCGTTGTTTGAAATTACGACTTTTTTATATCCAACATATGCCAAGTACAGAAAGCGGCGTTTGGTCACATTTGTCCCCATCCCTCCAGCAATTTTCAAAATATCCTAAACATCCCAATTTCGAGGCCTGATTCATATTTTGGAGCCAAATTCAGGCTCTCTGCACATTTTCGCAGTTTAAATTACGACTTTTTATACCCAACATATGCCAAGTACTGAAAGCGGCGTTTGGTCATATTTGTCCCAAACTCCCCGGCAGTTTTCAAAATATCCCAAACTTCCCAAATTCTAGGCCTGAGTCATATTTTGGAGCCAAATTCTGGCTCTCTGCATGTATTCGCAGTTTGAAATTACGACTTTTTATACTCAACATATGTAAAGACCTGAAAGCGGCAGTGTGTGACATTTTGCACAAACTCCCCTGCAGTTTTCAAAATAACCCAAATATCCCAATTTCGAGGCCTGAGCCATATTTTGCAGCCAAATTCATGCTCTCTGCACGTATTCGCAGTTTGAAATTACGACTTTTCATACCCAACATATGCCAAGTACTGAATGCGGCGTTTGGTCACATTTGTCCCAAACCCCCCTGCAGTTTTCAAAATATCCCAAACATCCCAATTTCGAGGCCTGAGCCATATTTTGGAGCCAAATTCTGGCTCTATGCACGTATTATCAGTTTGAAATTACGACATTTTTTTCCCAACATATGCCAAGTCCTGAAAGCGGCAGTTAGTGACATTTTGCACAAACTATCCTGCAGCTTTCGAAATATCCCAAATATCCCAATTTCGAGGCCTCAGCCATATTTTCGAGCCAAATTCTGGCTCTCTGCACGTATTCGTTGTTTGAAATTACGACTTTTTTATATCCAACATATGCCAAGTACAGAAAGAGGCGTTTGGTCACATTTGTCCCAATCCCCCCAGCTATTTTCAAAATATCCCAAACATCCTAATTTCGAGGCCTGAGCCATATTTTGGAGCCAAATTCAGGCTCTCTGCACGTATTCGCAGTTTGAAATTACGACTTTTTATACCCAACATATGCCAAGTACTGAAAGCGGCGTTAGGTCATATTTGCCCCAAACTTCCCTGCAGTTTTCAAAATATCCCAAACATCCCAATTTCGAATCTTGAGCCATATTTTGGAGCCAAATTCTGGCTCTCTGCACGTATTCGCAGTTTGAAATTACGACTTTTTATACCCAACATATGTTAAGACCTGAAAGCGGCAGTGTGTGACATTTTGAACAAACTCCCCTGCAGTTTTCAAAATATCCCAAATATCCCAATTTTGAGGCCTGAGCCATATTTTGGAGCCAAATTCTGGCTCTATGCACGTATTCGCAGTTTGAAATTACGACTTTTTTATACCCAACATATGCCAAGACCTGAAAGCGGCAGCGAGTGACATTTAACACAAACTCCCCTGCAGTTATCGAAATATCCCAAATATCCCAATTTCGAGGCCTGAGCCATATTTTGGAGTCAAATTCTCGCTCTCTGCACGTATTCGCAGTTTGAAATTACGACTTTTTTTAACTAACATATGGCAAGTACTGAAAGCGGCGTTTGGTCACATTTGTCCCAATCCCTCCTTGCAATTTTCTAAATATCCCAAACATCCCAATTTCGAGGCCTAAGCCATATTTTGGAGCCAAATTCTGGCTCTCTGCACGTATTCGCAGTTTGAAATTACGACTTTTTAAACCCAACATATGCCAAGTACTGAAAGCGGCGTTTGGTCATATGTGTCCCAAACTCCCCTGCAGTTTTCAAAATATCCCAAACATCCCAATTTCGAGGCCTGAGCCATATTTTGGAGCCAAATTCATGCTCTCTGCACGTATTCGCAGTTTGAAATTACGAATTTTCATACCCAACATATGCCAAGTACTTAATGCGGCGTTTGGTCACATTTGTCCCAAACCCCCCTGCAGTTTTCAAAATATTACAAACATCCCAATTTCGAGGTCTGAGCCATATTTTGGAGCCAAATTCTGGCTCTATGCACGTATTATCAGTTTGAAATTACGACTTTTTATTCCCAACATATGCCAAGTCCTGAAAGTGGCAGTTAGTGATATTTTGCACAAACTATCCTGCAGCTTTCGAAATATCCCAAATATCCCAATTTCGAGGCCTGAGCCATATTTTCGTGCCAAATTCTGGCTCTTTGCACGTATTCGTTGTTTGAAATTACGACTTTTTTATATCCAACATATGCCAAGTACAGAAAGCGGCGTTTGGTCACATTTGTCCCCATCCCTCCAGCAATTTTCAAAATATCCTAAACATCCCAATTTCGAGGCCTGAGCCATATTTTCTAGCTAAATTCAGGCTCTCTGCACGTATTCGCAGTTTGAAATTACGACTTTTTATACCCAACATATGCCAAGTACTGAAAGCGGCGTTTGGTCACATTTGTCCCAAATTCCCCTGCAGTTTTCAACATATCCCAAACATCCCAATTTCGAGGTCTGAGCCATATTTTGGAGCCAAATGCTGGCTCTATGCACGTATTCGCAGATTGATATTATGACTTTTTATCCCCAACATATGCCAAGACCTGAAAGCGGCAGTGAGTGACATTTAACACAAACTCCCCTGCAGTTATCGAAATATCCCAAATATCCCAATTTCGAGGCCTGAGCCATATTTTGGAGTCAAATTCTCGCTCTCTGCACGTATTCGCAGTTTGAAATTACGACTTTATTTTAACCAACATATGCCAAGTACTGAAAGCGGCGTTTGGTCACATTTGTCCCAATCCCTCCTTGCAATTTTCTAAATATCCCAAACATCCCAATTTCGAGGCCTGAGCCATATTTTGGAGCCAAATTCTGGCTCTCTGCACGTATTCGCAGTTTGAAATTACGACTTTTTTATACCCAACATATGCAGAGTACTAAAAGCGGCGTTTGGTCACATTTGTCCTAATCCCCCCAGCAATTTTCAAAATATCCCAAACATCCCAATTTCGAGGCCTGAGCCATATTTTGGAGCCAAATTCTGGCTCTCTGCACGTATTCGCATTTTGAAATTACGAATTTTTTATACCCAACATATGCCAAGTACTGAAAGCGGCGTTTGGTCATATTTGTCCCAAACTCCCCTGCAGTTTTCAAAATATCTCAAACTTCCCTATTTCCAGGCCTGATTCATATTTTGGAGCCAAATTCAGGCTCTCTGCACATTTTCGCAGTTTAAATTACGACTTTTTATACCCAACATATGCCAAGTACTGAAAGCGGCGTTTGGTCATATTTGTCCCAAACTCCCCGGCAGTTTTCAAAATATCCCAAACTTCCCAATTTCGAGGCCTGAGTCATATTTTGGAGCCAAATTCTGGCTCTCTGCATGTATTCGCAGTTTGAAATTACGACTTTTTATACTCAACATATGTAAAGACCTGAAAGCGGCAGTGTGTGACATTTTGCACAAACTCCCCTGCAGTTTTCAAAATAACCCAAATATCCCAATTTCGAGGCCTGAGCCATATTTTGCAGCCAAATTCATGCTCTCTGCACGTATTCGCAGTTTGAAATTACGACTTTTCATACCCAACATATGCCAAGTACTGAATGCGGCGTTTGGTCACATTTGTCCCAAACCCCCCTGCAGTTTTCAAAATATCCCAAACATCCCAATTTCGAGGCCTGAGCCATATTTTGGAGCCAAATTCTGGCTCTATGCACGTATTATCAGTTTGAAATTACGACATTTTATTCCCAACATATGCCAAGTCCTGAAAGCGGCAGTTAGTGACATTTTGCACAAACTATCCTGAGGCTTTCGAAATATCCCAAATATCCCAATTTCGAGGCCTCAGCCATATTTTCGAGCCAAATTCTGGCTCTCTGCACGTATTCGTTGTTTGAAATTACGAATTTTTTATATCCAACATATGCCAAGTACAGAAAGAGGCGTTTGGTCACATTTGTCCCAATCCCCCCAGCTATTTTCAAAATATCCCAAACATCCTAATTTCGAGGCCTGAGCCATATTTTGGAGCCAAATTCAGGCTCTCTGCACGTATTCGCAGTTTGAAATTACGACTTTTTATACCCAACATATGCCAAGTACTGAAAGCGGCGTTTGGTCATATTTGCCCCAAACTTCCCTGCAGTTTTCAAAATATCCCAAACATCCCAATTTCGAATCTTGAGCCATATTTTGGAGCCAAATTCTGGCTCTCTGCACGTATTCGCAGTTTGAAATTACGACTTTTTATACCCAACATATGTTAAGACCTGAAAGCGGCAGTGTGTGACATTTTGAACAAACTCCCCTGCAGTTTTCAAAATATCCCAAATATCCCAATTTTGAGGCCTGAGCCATATTTTGGAGCCAAATTCTGGCTCTATGCACGTATTCGCAGTTTGAAATTACGACTTTTTATTCCCAACATATGCCAAGTCCTGAAAGCAGCAGTGAGTGATATTTTGCGCAAACTCCCCTGCAGCTTTCGAAATATCCAAAATATCCCAATTTCGAGGCATGAGCCATATTTTCGAGCCAAATTCTGGCTCTTTGACTTATTCGTTGTTTGAAATTACGATTTTTTATATCCAACATATGCCAAGTACAGAAATCGGCGTTTGGTCACATTTGTCCCCATCCCCCAAGCAATTTTCAAAATATCCCAAACATCCCAATTTCGAGGCCTGAGCCATATTTTGGAGCCAAATTCAGGCTCTCTGCACGTATTCGCAGTTTGAAATTACGACTTTTTATACCCAACATATGCCAAGTACTGAAAGCGGCGTTTGGTCACATTTGTCCCAAATTCCCCTGCAGTTTTCAAAATATCAAAAACATCCCAATTTCGAGGCCTGAGGCATTTTTTGGAGCCAAATGCTGGCTCTATGCACGTATTCGCAGATTGATATTATGACTTTTTATCCCCAACAAATGCCAAGACCTGAAAGCGGCAGTGAGTGACATTTAACACAAACTCCCCTGTAGTTATCGAAATATCCCAAATATTCCAATTTCGAGGCCTGAGCTATATTTTGGAGTCAAATTCTCGCTCTCTGCACGTATTCGCAGTTTGAAATTACGACTTTTTTTAACCAATATATGCCAAGTACTGAAAGCGGCGTTTGGTCACATTTGTCCCAATCCCTCCTTGCAATTTTCTAAATATCCCAAACATCCCAATTTCGAGGCCTGAGCCATATTTTGGAGCCAAATTCTGGCTCTCTGCACGTATTCGCAGTTTGAAATTACGACTATTTTATACCCAACATATGCCAAGTACTGAAAGCGGCGTTTGGTCATATTTGTCCCAAACTTCCCTGCAGTTTTCAAAATATCTCAAACTTCCCTATTTCCAGGCCTGAATGATATTTTGGAGCCAAGTTCAGGCTCTCTGCACGTATTCGCAGTTTAAATTACGACTTTTTATACCCAACATATGCCAAGTACTGAAAGCGGCGTTTGGTCACATTTGTCCCAATCCCCCCAGCAATTTTCAAAATATCCCAAACATCCCAATTTCGAGGTGTGAGCCATATTTTGGAGCCAAATTCTGCCTCTCTGCACGTATTCGCAGTTTGAAATTACGACTTTTTATTCCCAACATAAGCCTAGTCCTGAAAGCGGCAGTGAGTCATATTTTGCACAAACTCCCCTGCAGCTTTCGAAATATCCAAAATATCCCAATTTCGAGGCCTGAGCCATATTTTCGAGCCAAATTCTGGCTCTCTGCACGTATTCGTTGCTTGAAATTACGACTTTTTTATACCCAACATATGCAGAGTACTAAAAGCAGCGTTTGGTCACATTTGTCCCAATACCCCCAGCAATTTTCAAAATATCCCAAACATCCCAATTTCGAGGCCTGAGCCATATTTTGGAGCCAAATTCTGGCTCTCTGCACGTATTCGCAGTTTGAAATTACGACTTTTTTATACCCAACATATGCCAAGACCTGAAAGCGGCAGTGAGTGACATTTAACACAAACTCCCCTGCAGTTATCGAAATATCCCAAATATCCCAATTTCGAGGCCTGTGCCATATTTTGGAGTCAAATTCTCGCTCTCTGCACGTATTCGCAGTTTGAAATTACGACTTTTTTTAACTAACATATGGCAAGTACTGAAAGCGGCGTTTGGTCACATTTGTCCCAATCCCTCCTTGCAATTTTCTAAATATCC
Organism: Procambarus clarkii; assembly: GCF_040958095.1. NCBI lineage: Eukaryota > Metazoa > Arthropoda > Malacostraca > Decapoda > Cambaridae > Procambarus > Procambarus clarkii. The sequence continues at coordinate 1,418,587 of NC_091180.1, read as the reverse complement.
CAAACATCCCAATTTCGAGGCCTAAGCCATATTTTGGAGCCAAATTCTGGCTCTCTGCACGTATTCGCAGTTTGAAATTACGACTTTTTAAACCCAACATATGCCAAGTACTGAAAGCGGCGTTTGGTCATATGTGTCCCAAACTCCCCTGCAGTTTTCAAAATATCCCAAACATCCCAATTTCGAGGCCTGAGCCATATTTTGGAGCCAAATTCATGCTCTCTGCACGTATTCGCAGTTTGAAATTACGAATTTTCATACCCAACATATGCCAAGTACTTAATGCGGCGTTTGGTCACATTTGTCCCAAACCCCCCTGCAGTTTTCAAAATATTACAAACATCCCAATTTCGAGGTCTGAGCCATATTTTGGAGCCAAATTCTGGCTCTATGCACGTATTATCAGTTTGAAATTACGACTTTTTATTCCCAACATATGCCAAGTCCTGAAAGTGGCAGTTAGTGATATTTTGCACAAACTATCCTGCAGCTTTCGAAATATCCCAAATATCCCAATTTCGAGGCCTGAGCCATATTTTCGTGCCAAATTCTGGCTCTTTGCACGTATTCGTTGTTTGAAATTACGACTTTTTTATATCCAACATATGCAAAGTACAGAAAGCGGCGTTTGGTCACATTTGTCCCCATCCCTCCAGCAATTTTCAAAATATCCTAAACATCCCAATTTCGAGGCCTGAGCCATATTTTCTAGCTAAATTCAGGCTCTCTGCACGTATTCGCAGTTTGAAATTACGACTTTTTATACCCAACATATGCCAAGTACTGAAAGCGGCGTTTGGTCACATTTGTCCCAAATTCCCCTGCAGTTTTCAACATATCCCAAACATCCCAATTTCGAGGTCTGAGCCATATTTTGGAGCCAAATGCTGGCTCTATGCACGTATTCGCAGATTGATATTATGACTTTTTATCCCCAACATATGCCAAGACCTGAAAGCGGCAGTGAGTGACATTTAACACAAGCTCCCCTGCAGTTATCGAAATATACCAAAAATATCCCAATTTCGAGGCCTGAGCCATATTTTGGAGTCAAATTCTCGCTCTCTGCACGTATTCGCAGTTTGAAATTACGACTTTATTTTAACCAACATATGCCAAGTACTGAAAGCGGCGTTTGGTCACATTTGTCCCAATCCCTCCTTGCAATTTTCTAAATATCCCAAACATCCCAATTTCGAGGCCTGAGCCATATTTTGGAGCCAAATTCTGGCTCTCTGCACGTATTCGCAGTTTGAAATTACGACTTTTTTATACCCAACATATGCAGAGTACTAAAAGCGGCATTTGGTCACATTTGTCCTAATCCCCCCAGCAATTTTCAAAATATCCCAAACATCCCAATTTCGAGGCCTGAGCCATATTTTGGAGCCAAATTCTGGCTCTCTGCACGTATTCGCATTTTGAAATTACGAATTTTTTATACCCAACATATGCCAAGTACGTAAAGCGGCGTTTGGTCATATTTGTCCCAAACTCCCCTGCAGTTTTCAAAATATCTCAAACTTCCCTATTTCCAGGCCTGATTCATATTTTGGAGCCAAATTCAGGCTCTCTGCACATTTTCGCAGTTTAAATTACGACTTTTTATACCCAACATATGCCAAGTACTGAAAGCGGCGTTTGGTCATATTTGTCCCAAACTCCCCGGCAGTTTTCAAAATATCCCAAACTTCCCAATTTCGAGGCCTGAGTCATATTTTGGAGCCAAATTCTGGCTCTCTGCATGTATTCGCAGTTTGAAATTACGACTTTTTATACTCAACATATGTAAAGACCTGAAAGCGGCAGTGTGTGACATTTTGCACAAACTCCCCTGCAGTTTTCAAAATAACCCAAATATCCCAATTTCGAGGCCTGAGCCATATTTTGCAGCCAAATTCATGCTCTCTGCACGTAATCGCAGTTTGAAATTACGACTTTTCATACCCAACATATGCCAAGTACTGAATGCGGCATTTGGTCACATTTGTCCCAAACCCCCCTGCAGTTTTCAAAATATCCCAAACAACCCCATTTTCGAGGCCTGAGCCATATTTTGGAGCCAAATTCTGGCTCTATGCACGTATTATCAGTTTGAAATTACGACATTTTATTCCCAACATATGCCAAGTCCTGAAAGCGGCAGTTAGTGACATTTTGCACAAACTATCCTGCAGCTTTCGAAATATCCCAAATATCCCAATTTCGAGGCCTCAGCCATATTTTCGAGCCAAATTCTGGCTCTCTGCACGTATTCGTTGTTTGAAATTACGACTTTTTTATATCCAACATATGCCAAGTACAGAAAGAGGCGTTTGGTCACATTTGTCCCAATCCCCCCAGCTATTTTCAAAATATCCCAAACATCCTAATTTCGAGGCCTGAGCCATATTTTGGAGCCAAATTCAGGCTCTCTGCAAGTATTCGCAGTTTGAAATTACGACTTTTTATACCCAACATATGCCAAGTACTGAAAGCGGCGTTTGGTCATATTTGCCCCAAACTTCCCTGCAGTTTTCAAAATATCCCAAACATCCCAATTTCGAATCTTGAGCCATATTTTGGAGCCAAATTCTGGCTCTCTGCACGTATTCGCAGTTTGAAATTACGACTTTTTATACCCAACATATGTTAAGACCTGAAAGCGGCAGTGTGTGACATTTTGAACAAACTCCCCTGCAGTTTCCAAATATCCCAAATATCCCAATTTTGAGGCCTGAGCCATATTTTGGAGCCAAATTCTGGCTCTATGCACGTATTCGCAGTTTGAAATTACGACTTTTTATTCCCAACATATGCCAAGTCCTGAAAGCAGCAGTGAGTGATATTTTGCGCAAACTCCCCTGCAGCTTTCGAAATATCCAAAATATCCCAATTTCGAGGCCTGAGCCATATTTTCGAGCCAAATTCTGGCTCTTTGCACGTATTCGTTGTTTGAAATTACGATTTTTTATATCCAACATATGCCAAGTACAGAAATCGGCGTTTGGTCACATTTGTCCCCATCCCCCAAGCAATTTTCAAAATATCCCAAACATCCCAATTTCGAGGCCTGAGCCATATTTTGGAGCCAAATTCAGGCTCTCTGCACGTATTCGCAGTTTGAAATTACGACTTTTTATACCCAACATATGCCAAGTACTGAAAGCGGCGTTTGGTCACATTTGTCCCAAATTCCCCTGCAGTTTTCAAAATATCAAAAACATCCCAATTTCGAGGCCTGAGGCATTTTTTGGAGCCAAATGCTGGCTCTATGCACGTATTCGCAGATTGATATTATGACTTTTTATCCCCAACAAATGCCAAGACCTGAAAGCGGCAGTGAGTGACATTTAACACAAACTCCCCTGTAGTTATCGAAATATCCCAAATATTCCATTTTCGAGGCCTGAGCTATATTTTGGAGTCAAATTCTCGCTCTCTGCACGAATTCGCAGTTTGAAATTACGACTTTTTTTAACCAATATATGCCAAGTACTGAAAGCGGCGTTTGGTCACATTTGTCCCAATCCCTCCGTGCAATTTTCTAAATATCCCAAACATCCCAATTTCGAGGCCTGAGCCATATTTTGGAGCCAAATTCTGGCTCTCTGCACGTATTCGCAGTTTGAAATTACGAATTTTTTATACCCAACATATGCCAAGTACTGAAAGCGGCGTTTGGTCATATTTGTCCCAAACTTCCCTGCAGTTTTCAAAATATCTCAAACTTCCCTATTTCCAGGCCTGAATGATATTTTGGAGCCAAGTTCAGGCTCTCTGCACGTATTCGCAGTTTAAATTACGACTTTTATACCCAACATATGCCAAGTACTGAAAGTGGCGTTTGGTCATATTTGTCCCAAACTCCCCTGCAGTTTTCAAAATATCCCAAACTTCATAATTTCGAGGCCTGAGTCATATTTTGGAGCCAAATTCTGGCTCTCTGCACGTATTCGCAGTTTGAAATTACGACTTTTTATACCCAACATATGTTAAGACCTGAAAGCGGCAGTGTGTGACATTTTGCACAAACTCCCCTGCAGTTTTCAAAATAACCCAAATATCTCAATTTCGAGGCCTGAGCCATATTTTGGAGCCAAATTCATGCTCTCTGCACGTATTCGCAGTTTGAAATTACGACTTTTCATACCCAACATATGCCAAGTACTGAATGCGGTGTTTGGTCACATTTGTCCCAAACCCCCCTGCAGTTTTCAAAATATCCCAAACATCCCAATTTCGAGGCTTGAGCCATATTTTGGAGCCAAATTCTGGCTCTCTGCACGTATTCGCAGTTTGAAATTACGACTTTTTAAACCCAACATATGCCAAGTACTGAAAGCGGCGTTTGGTCATATGTGTCCCAAACTCCCCTGCAGTTTTCAAAATATCCCAAACATCCCAATTTCGAGGCCTGAGCCATATTTTGCAGCCAAATTCTGGCTCTATGCACGTATTCGCAGTTTGAAATTACGACTTTTTATACCCAACATATGGCAAGTCCTGAAAGCGGCAGTGAGTGACATTTTGCAAAAGCTCCCCTGCAGTTTTCGAAATATCCCAAATATTTCAATTTCGAGACCTGAGCCATATATTGGAGCCAAATTCTGGCTCTCTGCACGTATTCGCTGTTTGAAATTACGACTTTTTTATACCCAACATATGCCAAGTACTGAAAGCGGCGTTTGGTCACATTTGTCCCAATCCCCCAGCAATTTTCAAAATATCCCAAACATCCCAATTTCGAGGTGTGAGCCATATTTTGGAGCCAAATTCTGCCTCTCTGCACGTATTCGCAGTTTGAAATTACGAATTTTTATACCCAACATATGCCAAGTACTGAAAGCAGCGTTTGGTCATATTTGTCCCAAACTCCCCTGCAGTTTTCAAAATATCCCAATCTCCCCAATTTTGAGGCCTGAGTCATATTTTGGAGCCAAATTCTGGCTCTCTGCACGTATTCGCAGTTTGAAATTACGACATTTTATACCCAACATATGTTAAGACCTGAAAGCGGCAGTGTGTGACATTTTGCACAAACTCCCCTGCAGTTTTCAAAATATCCCAATATCCCAATTTCGAGGCCTGAGCCATATTTTGGAGTCAAATTCTCGCTCTCTGCACGTATTCGCAGTTTGAAATTACGACTTTTTTTAACTAACATATGGCAAGTACTGAAAGCGGCGTTTGGTCACATTTGTCCCAATCCCTCCTTGCAATTTTCTAAATATCCCAAACATCCCAATTTCGAGGCCTAAGCCATATTTTGGAGCCAAATTCTGGCTCTCTGCACGTATTCGCAGTTTGAAATTACGAATTTTTATACCCAACATATGCCAAGTACTGAAAGCAGCGTTTGGTCATATTTGTCCCAAACTCCCCTGCAGTTTTCAAAATATCCCAATCTCCCCAATTTTGAGGCCTGAGTCATATTTTGGAGCCAAATTCTGGCTCTCTGCACGTATTCGCAGTTTGAAATTACGACATTTTATACCCAACATATGTTAAGACCTGAAAGCGGCAGTGTGTGACATTTTGAACAAACTCCCCTGCAGTTTTCAAAATATCCCAAACATCCCAATTTCGAGGCCTGAGCCATATTATGCAGTCAAATTCTGGCTCTATGCACGTATTCGCAGTTTGAAATTACGACTTTTTATACCCAACATATGGCAAGTTCCTGAAAGCGGCAGTGAGTGACATTTTGCAAAAGCTCCCCTGCAGTTTTCGAAATATCCCAAATAATTCAATTTCGAGACCTGAGCCATATTTTGGAGCCAAATTCTGGCTCTCTGCACGTATTCGCTGTTTGAAATTACGATTTTTTTATACCCAACATATGCCAAGTACTGATAGCGGCGTTTGGTCACATTTGTCCCAATCCCCCCAGCAATTTTCAAAATATCCCAAACATCCCAATTTCGAGGCCTGAGCCATATTTTGGAGCCAAATTCTGGCTCTATGCACGTATTCGCAGTTTGAAATTACGACTTTTTATTCCCAACATAAGCCTAGTCCTGAAAGCGGCAGTGAGTCATATTTTGCACAAACTCCCCTGCAGCTTTCGAAATATCCAAAATATCCCAATTTCGAGGCCTGAGCCATATTTTCGAGCCAAATTCTGGCTCTCTGCACGTATTCGTTGCTTGAAATTACGACTTTTTTATACCCAACATATGCAGAGTACTAAAAGCAGCGTTTGGTCACATTTGTCCCAATACCCCCAGCAATTTTCAAAATATCCCAAACATCCCAATTTCGAGGCCTGAGCCATATTTTGGAGCCAAATTCTGGCTCTCTGCACGTATTCGCAGTTAGAAATTACGACTTTTTTATACCCAACATATGCCAAGACCTGAAAGCGGCAGTGAGTGACATTTAACACAAACTCCCCTGCAGTTATCGAAATATCCCAAATATCCCAATTTCGAGGCCTGAGCCATATTTTGGAGTCAAATTCTCGCTCTCTGCACGTATTCGCAGTTTGAAATTACGACTTTTTTTAACTAACATATGGCAAGTACTGAAAGCGGCGTTTGGTCACATTTGTCCCAATCCCTCCTTGCAATTTTCTAAATATCCCAAACATCCCAATTTCGAGGCCTAAGCCATATTTTGGAGCCAAATTCTGGCTCTCTGCACGTATTCGCAGTTTGAAATTACGAATTTTTATACCCAACATATGCCAAGTACTGAAAGCAGCGTTTGGTCATATTTGTCCCAAACTCCCCTGCAGTTTTCAAAATATCCCAATCTCCCCAATTTTGAGGCCTGAGTCATATTTTGGAGCCAAATTCTGGCTCTCTGCACGTATTCGCAGTTTGAAATTACGACATTTTATACCCAACATATGTTAAGACCTGAAAGCGGCAGTGTGTGACATTTGAACAAACTCCCCTGCAGTTTTCAAAATATCCCAAACATCCCAATTTCGAGGCCTGAGCCATATTATGCAGTCAAATTCTGGCTCTATGCACGTATTCGCAGTTTGAAATTACGACTTTTTATACCCAACATATGGCAAGTTCCTGAAAGCGGCAGTGAGTGACATTTTGCAAAAGCTCCCCTGCAGTTTTCGAAATATCCCAAATAATTCAATTTCGAGACCTGAGCCATATTTTGGAGCCAAATTCTGGCTCTCTGCACGTATTCGCTGTTTGAAATTACGATTTTTTTATACCCAACATATGCCAAGTACTGATAGCGGCGTTTGGTCACATTTGTCCCAATCCCCCCAGCAATTTTCAAAATATCCCAAACATCCCAATTTCGAGGCCTGAGCCATATTTTGGAGCCAAATTCTGGCTCTATGCACGTATTCGCAGTTTGAAATTACGACTTTTTATTCCCAACATAAGCCTAGTCCTGAAAGCGGCAGTGAGTCATATTTTGCACAAACTCCCCTGCAGCTTTCGAAATATCCAAAATATCCCAATTTCGAGGCCTGAGCCATATTTTCGAGCCAAATTCTGGCTCTCTGCACGTATTCGTTGCTTGAAATTACGACTTTTTTATACCCAACATATGCAGAGTACTAAAAGCAGCGTTTGGTCACATTTGTCCCAATACCCCCAGCAATTTTCAAAATATCCCAAACATCCCAATTTCGAGGCCTGAGCCATATTTTGGAGCCAAATTCTGGCTCTCTGCACGTATTCGCAGTTTGAAATTACGACTTTTTTATACCCAACATATGCCAAGACCTGAAAGCGGCAGTGAGTGACATTTAACACAAACTCCCCTGCAGTTATCGAAATATCCCAAATATCCCAATTTCGAGGCCTGAGCCATATTTTGGAGTCAAATTCTCGCTCTCTGCACGTATTCGCAGTTTGAAATTACGACTTTTTTTAACTAACATATGGCAAGTACTGAAAGCGGCGTTTGGTCACATTTGTCCCAATCCCTCCTTGCAATTTTCTAAATATCCCAAACATCCCAATTTCGAGGCCTAAGCCATATTTTGGAGCCAAATTCTGGCTCTCTGCACGTATTCGCAGTTTGAAATTACGACTTTTTAAACCCAACATATGCCAAGTACTGAAAGCGGCGTTTGGTCATATGTGTCCCAAACTCCCCTGCAGTTTTCAAAATATCCCAAACATCCCAATTTCGAGGCCTGAGCCATATTTTGGAGCCAAATTCATGCTCTCTGCACGTATTCGCAGTTTGAAATTACGAATTTTCATACCCAACATATGCCAAGTACTTAATGCGGCGTTTGGTCACATTTGTCCCAAACCCCCTGCAGTTTTCAAAATATTACAAACATCCCAATTTCGAGGTCTGAGCCATATTTTGGAGCCAAATTCTGGCTCTATGCACGTATTATCAGTTTGAAATTACGACTTTTTATTCCCAACATATGCCAAGTCCTGAAAGTGGCAGTTAGTGATATTTTGCACAAACTATCCTGCAGCTTTCGAAATATCCCAAATATCCCAATTTCGAGGCCTGAGCCATATTTTCGTGCCAAATTCTGGCTCTTTGCACGTATTCGTTGTTTGAAATTACGACTTTTTTATATCCAACATATGCCAAGTACAGAAAGCGGCGTTTGGTCACATTTGTCCCCATCCCTCCAGCAATTTTCAAAATATCCTAAACATCCCAATTTCGAGGCCTGAGCCATATTTTCTAGCTAAATTCAGGCTCTCTGCACGTATTCGCAGTTTGAAATTACGACTTTTTATACCCAACATATGCCAAGTACTGAAAGCGGCGTTTGGTCACATTTGTCCCAAATTCCCCTGCAGTTTTCAACATATCCCAAACATCCCAATTTCGAGGTCTGAGCCATATTTTGGAGCCAAATGCTGGCTCTATGCACGTATTCGCAGATTGATATTATGACTTTTTATCCCCAACATATGCCAAGACCTGAAAGCGGCAGTGAGTGACATTTAACACAAGCTCCCCTGCAGTTATCGAAATATACCAAAAATATCCCAATTTCGAGGCCTGAGCCATATTTTGGAGTCAAATTCTCGCTCTCTGCACGTATTCGCAGTTTGAAATTACGACTTTATTTTAACCAACATATGCCAAGTACTGAAAGCGGCGTTTGGTCACATTTGTCCCAATCCCTCCTTGCAATTTTCTAAATATCCCAAACATCCCAATTTCGAGGCCTGAGCCATATTTTGGAGCCAAATTCTGGCTCTCTGCACGTATTCGCAGTTTGAAATTACGACTTTTTTATACCCAACATATGCAGAGTACTAAAAGCGGCATTTGGTCACATTTGTCCTAATCCCCCCAGCAATTTTCAAAATATCCCAAACATCCCAATTTCGAGGCCTGAGCCATATTTTGGAGCCAAATTCTGGCTCTCTGCACGTATTCGCATTTTGAAATTACGAATTTTTATACCCAACATATGCCAAGTACATAAAGCGGCGTTTGGTCATATTTGTCCCAAACTCCCCTGCAGTTTTCAAAATATCTCAAACTTCCCTATTTCCAGGCCTGATTCATATTTTGGAGCCAAATTCAGGCTCTCTGCACATTTTCGCAGTTTAAATTACGACTTTTTATACCCAACATATGCCAAGTACTGAAAGCGGCGTTTGGTCATATTTGTCCCAAACTCCCGGCAGTTTTCAAAATATCCCAAACTTCCCAATTTCGAGGCCTGAGTCATATTTTGGAGCCAAATTCTGGCTCTCTGCATGTATTCGCAGTTTGAAATTACGACTTTTTATACTCAACATATGTAAAGACCTGAAAGCGGCAGTGTGTGACATTTTGCACAAACTCCCCTGCAGTTTTCAAAATAACCCAAATATCCCAATTTCGAGGCCTGAGCCATATTTTGCAGCCAAATTCATGCTCTCTGCACGTAATCGCAGTTTGAAATTACGACTTTTCATACCCAACATATGCCAAGTACTGAATGCGGCGTTTGGTCACATTTGTCCCAAACCCCCTGCAGTTTTCAAAATATCCCAAACATCCCAATTTCGAGGCCTGAGCCATATTTTGGAGCCAAATTCTGGCTCTATGCACGTATTATCAGTTTGAAATTACGACATTTTATTCCCAACATATGCCAAGTCCTGAAAGCGGCAGTTAGTGACATTTTGCACAAACTATCCTGCAGCTTTCGAAATATCCCAAATATCCCAATTTCGAGGCCTCAGCCATATTTTCGAGCCAAATTCTGGCTCTCTGCACGTATTCGTTGTTTGAAATTACGACTTTTTTATATCCAACATATGCCTAGTACAGAAAGAGGCGTTTGGTCACATTTGTCCCAATCCCCCCAGCTATTTTCAAAATATCCCAAACATCCTAATTTCGAGGCCTGAGCCATATTTTGGAGCCAAATTCAGGCTCTCTGCACGTATTCGCAGTTTGAAATTACGACTTTTTATACCCAACATATGCCAAGTACTGAAAGCGGCGTTTGGTCATATTTGCCCCAAACTTCCCTGCAGTTTTCAAAATATCCCAAACATCCCAATTTCGAATCTTGAGCCATATTTTGGAGCCAAATTCTGGCTCTCTGCACGTATTCGCAGTTTGAAATTACGACTTTTTATACCCAACATATGTTAAGACCTGAAAGCGGCAGTATGTGACATTTTGAACAAACTCCCCTGCAGTTTCCAAATATCCCAAATATCCCAATTTTGAGGCCTGAGCCATATTTTGGAGCCAAATTCTGGCTCTATGCACGTATTCGCAGTTTGAAATTACGACTTTTTATACCCAACATATGTTAAGACCTGAAAGCGGCAGTGTGTGACATTTTGCACAAACTCCCCTGCAGTTTTCAAAATAACCCAAATATCTCAATTTCGAGGCCTGAGCTATATTTTGGAGCCAAATTCATGCTCTCTGCACGTATTCGCAGTTTGAAATTACGACTTTTCATACCCAACATATGCCAAGTACTGAATGCGGTGTTTGGTCACATTTGTCCCAAACCCCCCTGCAGTTTTCAAAATATCCCAAACATCCCAATTTCGAGGCTTGAGCCATATTTTGGAGCCAAATTCTGGCTCTCTGCACGTATTCGCAGTTTGAAATTACGACTTTTTAAACGCAACATATGCCAAGTACTGAAAGCGGCGTTTGGTCATATGTGTCCCAAACTCCCCTGCAGTTTTCAAAATATCCCAAACATCCCAATTTCGAGGCCTGAGCCATATTTTGCAGCCAAATTCTGGCTCTATGCACGTATTCGCAGTATGAAATTACGACTTTTTATACCCAACATATGGCAAGTCCTGAAAGCGGCAGTGAGTGACATTTTGCAAAAGCTCCCCTGCAGTTTTCGAAATATCCCAAATATTTCAATTTCGAGACCTGAGCCATATTGGAGCCAAATTCTGGCTCTCTGCACGTATTCGCTGTTTGAAATTACGACTTTTTATACCCAACATATGCCAAGTACTGAAAACGGCGTTTGGTCACATTTGTCCCAATCCCCCCAGCAATTTTCAAAATATCCCAAACATCCCAATTTCGAGGTGTGAGCCATATTTTGGAGCCAAATTCTGCCTCTCTGCACGTATTCGCAGTTTGAAATTACGAATTTTTATACCCAACATATGCCAAGTACTGAAAGCAGCGTTTGGTCATATTTGTCCCAAACTCCCCTGCAGTTTTCAAATATCCCAATCTCCCCAATTTTGAGGCCTGAGTCATATTTTGGAGCCAAATTCTGGCTCTCTGCACGTATTCGCAGTTTGAAATTACGACATTTTATACCCAACATATGTTAAGACCTGAAAGCGGCAGTGTGTGACATTTTGCACAAACTCCCCTGCAGTTTTCAAAATATCCCAAATATCCCAATTTCGAGGCCTGAGACATATTTTGGAGCCAAATTCAGGCTCTCTGCACGTATTTGCAGTTTGAACTTACGACTTTTCATACCCAACATATGCCAAGTACTGAATGCGGCGTTTGGTCACATTTGTCCCAAACCCCCCTGCAGTTTTCAAAATATCCCAAACATCCCAATTTCGAGGCCTGAGCCATATTTTGGAGCCAAATTCTGGCTCTATGCACGTATTCGCAGTTTGAAATTACGACTTTTTATTCCCAACATAAGCCTAGTCCTGAAAGCGGCAGTGAGTCATATTTTGCACAAACTCCCCTGCAGCTTTCGAAATATCCAAAATATCCCAATTTCGAGGCCTGAGCCATATTTTCGAGCCAAATTCTGGCTCTCTGCACGTATTCGTTGCTTGAAATTACGACTTTTTTATACCCAACATATGCAGAGTACTAAAAGCAGCGTTTGGTCACATTTGTCCCAATCCCCCCAGCAACTTTCAAAATATCCCAAACATCCCAATTTCGAGGCCTGAGTCATATTTTGGAGCCAAATTCTGGCTCTCTGCAAGTATTCGCAGTTTGAAATTACGACTTTTTTATACCCAACATATGCCAAGACCTGAAAGCGGCAGTGAGTGACATTTAACACAAACTCCCCTGCAGTTATCGAAATATCCCAAATATCCCAATTTCGAGGCCTGAGCCATATTTTGGAGTCAAATTCTCGCTCTCTGCACGTATTCGCAGTTTGAAATTACGACTTTTTTAACTAACATATGCCAAGTACTGAAAGCGGCGTTTGGTCACATTTGTCCCAATCCCTCCTTGCAATTTTCTAAATATCCCAAACATCCCAATTTCGAGGCCTAATCCATATTTTGGAGCCAAATTCTGGCTCTCTGCACGTATTCGCAGTTTGAAATTACGACTTTTTAAACCCAACATATGCCAAGTACTGAAAGCGGCGTTTGGTCATATGTGTCCCAAACTCGCCTGCAGTTTTCAAAATATCCCAAACATCCCAATTTCGAGGCCTGAGCCATATTTTGGAGCCAAATTCATGCTCTCTGCACGTATTCGCAGTTTGAAATTACGAATTTTCATACCCAACATATGCCAAGTACTTAATGCGGCGTTTGGTCACATTTGTCCCAAACCCTCCTGCAGTTTTCAAATTCAGTTTTCATCCCAATTTCGAGGTCTGAGCCATATTTTGGAGCCAAATTCTGGCTCTATGCACGTATTATCAGTTTGAAATTACGACTTTTTATTCCCAACATATGCCAAGTCCTGAAAGCGGCAGTTAGTGATATTTTGCACAAACTATCCTGCAGCTTTCGAAATATCCCAAATATCCCAATTTCGAGGCCTGAGCCATATTTTCGAGCCAAATTCTGGCTCTTTGCACGTATTCGTTGTTTGAAATTACGACTTTTTTATATCCAACATATGCCAAGTACAGAAAGCGGCGTTTGGTCACATTTGTCCCCATCCCTCCAGCAATTTTCAAAATATCCTAAACATCCCAATTTCGAGGCCTGAGCCATATTTTCTAGCTAAATTCAGGCTCTCTGCACGTATTCGCAGTTTGAAATTACGACTTTTATACCCAACATATGCCAAGTACTGAAAGCGGCGTTTGGTCACATTTGTCCCAAATTCCCCAGCAGTTTTCAACATATCCCAAACATCCCAATTTCGAGGTCTGAGCCATATTTTGGAGCCAAATGCTGGCTCTATGCACGTATTCGCAGACTGATATTATGACTTTTTATCCCAACATATGCCAAGACCTGAAAGCGTCAGTGAGTGACATTTAACACAAACTCCCCTGCAGTTATCGAAATATCCCAAATATCCCAATTTCGAGGCCTGAGCCATATTTTGAAGTCAAATTCTCGCTCTCTGCACGTATTCGCAGTTTGAAATTACGACTTTATTTTAACCAACATATGCCAAGTACTGAAAGCGGCGTTTGGTCACATTTGTCCCAATCCCTCCTTGCAATTTTCTAAATATCCCAAACATCCCAATTTCGAGGCCTGAGCCATATTTTGGAGCCAAATTCTGGCTCTCTGCACGTATTCGCAGTTTGAAATTACGACTTTTTTATACCCAACATATGCAGAGTACTAAAAGCGGCGTTTGGTCACATTTGTCCTAATCCCCCCAGCAATTTTCAAAATATCCCAAACATCCCAATTTCGAGGCCTGAGCCATATTTTGGAACCAAATTCTGGCTCTCTGCACGTATTCGCAGTTTGAAATTACGAATTTTTTATACCCAACATATGCCAAGTACGGAAAGCGGCGTTTGGTCATATTTGTCCCAAACCCCGGCAGTTTTCAAAATATCCCAAACTTCCCAATTTCGAGGCCTGAGTCATATTTTGGAGCCAAATTCTGGCTCTCTGCACGTATTCGCAGTTTGAAATTACGACTTTTTATACTCAACATATGTAAAGACCTGAAAGCGGCAGTGTGTGACATTTTGCACAAACTCCCCTGCAGTTTTCAAAATAACCCAAATATCCCAATTTCGAGGCCTGAGCCATATTTTGGAGCCAAATTCATGCTCTCTGCACGTATTCGCAGTTTGAAATTACGACTTTTCATACCCAACATATGCCAAGTACTGAATGCGGCGTTTGGTCACATTTGTCCCAAACCCCCCTGCAGTTTTCAAAATATCCCAAACATCCCAATTTCGAGGCCTGAGCCATATTTTGGAGCCAAATTCTGGCTCTATGCACGTATTATCAGTTTGAAATTACGACATTTTATTCCCAACATATGCCAAGTCCTGAAAGCGGCAGTTAGTGACATTTGCACAAACTATCCTGCAGCTTTCGAAATATCCCAAATATCCCAATTTCGAGGCCTCAGCCATATTTTCGAGCCAAATTCTGGCTCTCTGCACGTATTCGTTGTTTGAAATTACGACTTTTTTATATCCAACATATGCCAAGTACAGAAAGCGGCGTTTGGTCACATTTGTCCCAATCCCCCCAGCTATTTTCAAAATATCCCAAACATCCTAATTTCGAGGCCTGAGCCATATTTTGGAGCCAAATTCAGGCTCTCTGCACGTATTCGCAGTTTGAAATTACGACTTTTTATACCCAACATATGACAAGTATTGAAAGCGGCGTTTGGTCATATTTGCCCCAAACTTCCCTGCAGTTTTCAAATATCCCAAACATCCCAATTTCGAAGCTTGAGCCATATTTTGGAGCCAAATTCTGGCTCTCTGCACGTATTCGCAGTTTGAAATTACGACTTTTTTTACCCAACATATGTTAAGACCTGAAAGCGGCAGTGTGTGACATTTTGCACAAACTCCCCTGCAGTTTTCAAAATATCCCAAATATCCCAATTTTGAGGCCTGAGCCATATTTTGGAGCCAAATTCTGGCTCTATGCACGTATTCGCAGTTTGAAATTACGACTTTTTATTCCCAACATATGCCAAGTCCTGAAAGCAGCAGTGAGTGATATTTTGCGCAAACTCCCCTGCAGCTTTCGAAATATCCAAAATATCCCAAATTCGAGGCCTGAGCCATATTTTCGAGCCAAATTCTGGCTCTTTGAACTTATTCGTTGTTTGAAATTACGATTTTTTATATCCAACATATGCCAAGTACAGAAATCGGCGTTTGGTCACATTTGTCCCCATCCCCCCAGCAATTTTCAAATATCCCAAACATCCCAATTTCGAGGCCTGAGCCATATTTTGGAGCCAAATTCAGGCTCTCTGCACGTATTCGCAGTTTGAAATTACGACTTTTTATACCAACATATGCCAAGTACTGAAAGCGGCGTTTGGTCACATTTGTCCCAAATTCCCCTGCAGTTTTCAAAATATCAAAAACATCCCAATTTCGAGGCCTGAGGCATTTTTTGGAGCCAAATGCTGGCTCTATGCACGTATTCGCAGATTGATATTATGACTTTTTATCCCCAACAAATGCCAAGACCTGAAAGCGGCAGTGAGTGACATTTAACACAAACTCCCCTGCAGTTATCGAAATATCCCAAATATTCCAATTTCGAGGCCTGAGCCATATTTTGGAGTCAAAATCTCGCTCTCTGCACGTATTCGCAGTTTGAAATTACGACTTTTTTAACCAACATATGCCAAGTACTGAAAGCGGCGTTTGGTCACATTTGTCCCAATCCCTCCTTGCAGTTTTCTAAATATCCCAAACATCCCAATTTCGAGGCCTGAGCCATATTTTGGAGCCAAATTCTGGCTCTCTGCACGTATTCGCAGTTTGAAATTACGACTTTTTTATACCCATCATATGCCAAGTACTGAAAGCGGCGTTTGGTCATATTTGTCCCAAACTCCCCTGCAGTTTTCAAAATATCTCAAACTTCCCTATTTCCAGGCCTGAATCATATTTTGGAGCCATATTCAGGCTCTCTGCACGTATTCGCAGTTTAAATTACGACTTTTTATACCCAACATATGCCAAGTACTGAAAGTGGCGTTTGGTCATATTTGTCCCAAACTCCCCTGCAGTTTTCAAAATATCCCAAACTTCCCAATTTCGAGGCCTGAATCATATTTTGGAGCCAAATTCTGGCTCTCTGCACGTATTCGCAGTTTGAAATTACGACTTTTTATACTCAACATATGTAAGACCTGAAAGCGGCAGTGTGTGACATTTTGCACAAACTCCCCTGCAGTTTTCAAAATACCCAAATATCCCAATTTCGAGGCCTGAGCCATATTTTGGAGCCAAATTCATGCTCTCTGCACGTATTCGCAGTTTGAAATTACGACTTTTCATACCCAACATATGCCAAGTACTGAATGCGGCGTTTGGTCACATTTGTCCCAAACCCCCCTGCAGTTTTCAAAATATCCCAAACATCCCAATTTCGAGGCCTGAGCCATATTTTGGAGCCAAATTCTGGCTCAATGCACGTATTATCAGTTTGAAATTACGACATTTTATTCCCAACATATGCCAAGTCCTGAAAGTGGCAGTTAGTGACATTTTGCACAAACTATCCTGCAGTTATCGAAATATTCCAAATATCCCAATTTCGAGGCCTGAGCCATATTTTGGAGTCAAATTCTCGCTCTCTGCACGTATTCACAGTTTGAAATTACGACTTTTTGTAACCAACATATGCCAAGTACTGAAAGCGGCGTTTAGTCACATTTGTCCCAATCCCCCCAGCAATTTTCAAAATATCCCAAACATCCCAATTTCGAGGTGTGAGCCATATTTTGGAGCCAAATTCTGCCTCTCTGCACGTATTCGCAGTTTGAAATTACGAATTTTTATACCCAACATATGCCAAGTACGGAAAGCAGCGTTTGGTCATATTTGTCCCAAACTCCCCTGCAGTTTTCAAAATATCCCAATCTCCCCAATTTTGAGGCCTGAGTCATATTTTGGAGCCAAATTCTGGCTCTCTGCACGTATTCGCAGTTTGAAATTACGACTTTTTATACCCAACATATGTTAAGACCTGAAAGCGGCAGTGTGTGACATTTTGCACAAACTCCCCTGCAGTTTTCAAAATATCCCAAATATCCCAATTTCGAGGCCTGAGCCATATTTTGGAGCCAAATTCAGGCTCTCTGCACGTATTTGCAGTTTGAACTTACGAATTTTCATACCCAACATATGCCAAGTACTGAATGCGGCGTTTGGTCACATTTGTCCCAAACCCCCCTGCAGTTTTCAAAATATTCCAAACATCCCAATTTCGAGGCCTGAGCCATATTTTGGAGCCAAATTCTGGCTCTATGCACGTATTCGCAGTTTGAAATTACGACTTTTTATTCCCAACATAAGCCTAGTCCTGAAAGCGGCAGTGAGTCATATTTTGCACAAACTCCCCTGCAGCTTTCGAAATATCCAAAATATCCCAATTTCGAGGCCTGAGCCATATTTTCGAGCCAAATTCTGGCTCTCTGCACGTATTCGTTGCTTGAAATTTCGACTTTTTATACCCAACATATGCAGAGTACTAAAAGCAGCGTTTGGACACATTTGTCCCAATCCTCCCAGCAATTTTCAAAATATCCCAAACATCCCAATTTCGAGGCCTGAGTCATATTTTGGAGCCAAATTCTGGCTCTCTGCACGTATTCGCAGTTTGAAATTACGACTTTTTTATACCCAACATATGCCAAGACCTGAAAGCGGCAGTGAGTGACATTTAACACAAACTCCCCTGCAGTTATCGAAATATCCCAATATCCCAATTTCGAGGCCTGAGCCATATTTTGGAGTCAAATTCTCGCTCTCTGCACGTATTCGCAGTTTGAAATTACGACTTTTTTTAACCAACATATGCCAAGTACTGAAAGCGGCGTTTGGTCACATTTGTCCCAATCCCTCCTTGCAATTTTCTAAATATCCCAAACATCCCAATTTCGAGGCCTAAGCCATATTTTGGAGCCAAATTCTGGCTCTCTGCACGTATTCGCAGTTTGAAATTACGACTTTTTAAACCCAACATATGCCAAGTACTGAAAGCGGCGTTTGGTCATATGTGTCCCAAACTCCCCTGCAGTTTTCAAAATATCCCAAACATCCCAATTTCGAGGCCTGAGCCATATTTTGGAGCCAAATTCATGCTCTCTGCACGTATTCGCAGTTTGAAATTACGAATTTTCATACCCAACATATGCCAAGTACTTACTGCGGCGTTTGGTCACATTTCTCCCAAACCCCCTGCAGTTTTCAAAATATCCCAAACATCCCAATTTCGAGGTCTGAGCCATATTTTGGAGCCAAATTCTGGCTCTATGCACGTATTATCAGTTTGAAATTACGACTTTTTATTCCCAACATATGCCAAGTCCTGAAAGCGGCAGTTAGTGATATTTTGCACAAACCATCCTGCAGCTTTCGAAATATCCCAAATATCCCAATTTCGAGGCCTGAGCCATATTTTCGAGCCAAATTCTGGCTCTTTGCACGTATTCGTTGTTTGAAATTACGAATTTTTTATATCCAACATATGCCAAGTACAGAAAGCGGCGTTTGGTCACATTTGTCCCCATCCCTCCAGCAATTTTCAACATATCCTAAACATCCCAATTTCGAGGCCTGAGCCATATTTTCTAGCTAAATTCAGGCTCTCTGCACGTATTCGCAGTTTGAAATTACGACTTTTTATACCCAACATATGCCAAGTACTGAAAGCGGCGTTTGGTCACATTTGACCCAAAATCCCCAGCAGTTGTCAACATATCCCAAACATCCCAATTTCGAGGTCTGAGCCATATTTTGGAGCCAAATGTTGGCTCTATGCACGTATTCGCAGACTGATATTATGACTTTTTATCCCCAACATATGCCAAGACCTGAAAGCGGCAGTGAGTGACATTTAACACAAACTCCCCTGCAGTTATCGAAATATCCCAAATATCCCAATTTCGAGGCCTGAGCCATATTTTGGAGTCAAATTCTCGCTCTCTGCACGTATTCGCAGTTTGAAATTACGACTTTATTTTAACCAACATATGCCAAGTACAGAAATCGGCGTTTGGTCACATTTGTCCCCATCCCCCAGCAATTTTCAAAATATCCAAACATCCCAATTTCGAGGCCTGAGCCATATTTTGGAGCCAAATTCAGGCTCTCTGCACGTATTCGCAGTTTGAAATTACGACTTTTTATAACCAACATATGCCAAGTACTGAAAGCGGCATTTGGTCACATTTGTCCCAAATTCCCCTGCAGTTTTCAAAATATCAAAAACATCCCAATTTCGAGGCCTGAGGCATTTTTTGGAGCCAAATGCTGGCTCTATGCACGTATTCGCAGATTGATATTATGACTTTTTATCCCCAACAAATGCCAAGACCTGAAAGCGGCAGTGAGTGACATTTAACACAAACTCCCCTGCAGTTATCGAAATATCACAAATATTCCAATTTCGAGGCCTGAGCCATATTTTGGAGTCAAAATCTCGCTCTCTGCACGTATTCGCAGTTTGAACTTACGACTTTTCATACCCAACATATGCCAAGTACTGAATGCGGCGTTTGGTCACATTTGTCCCAAACCCCCCTGCAGTTTTCAAAATATCCCAAACATCCCAATTTCGTGGCCTGAGCCATATTTTGGAGCCAAATTCTGGCTCTATGCACGTATTCGCTGTTTGAAATTACGACTTTTTATTCCCAACATAAGCCTAGTCCTGAAAGCGGCAGTGAGTCATATTTTGCACAAACTCCCCTGCAGCTTTCGAAATATCCAAAATATCCCAATTTCGAGGCCTGAGCCATATTTTCGAGCCAAATTCTGGCTCTCTGCACGTATTCGTTGCTTGAAATTACGACTTTTTTATACCCAACATATGCAGAGTACTAAAAGCAGCGTTTGGTCACATTTGTCCCAATCCCCCCAGCAATTTTCAAAATATCCCAAACATCCCAATTTCGAGGCCTGAGCCATATTTTGGAGCCAAATTCTGGCTCTCTGCACGTATTCGCAGTTTGAAATTACGACTTTTTTATACCCAACATATGCCAAGACCTGAAAGCGGCAGTGTGTGACATTTAACACAAACTCCCCTGCAGTTATCGAAATATCCCAAATATCCCAATTTCTAGGCCTGAGCCATATTTTGGAGTCAAATTCTCGCTCTCTGCACGTATTCGCAGTTTGAAATTACGACTATTTTTAACCAACATATGCCAAGTACTGAAAGCGGCGTTTGGTCACATTTGTCCCAATCCCTCCTTGCAATTTTCTAAATATCCCAAACATCCCAATTTCGAGGCCTGAGCCATATTTTGGAGCCAAATTCTGGCTCTCTGCACGTATTCGCAGTTTGAAATTACGACTTTTTAAACCCAACATATGCCAAGTACTGAAAGCGGCGTTTGGTCATATGTGTCCCAAACTCTCCTGCAGTTTTCAAAATATCCCAAACATCCCAATTTCGAGGCCTGAGCCATATTTTGGAGCCAAATTCATGCTCTCTGCACGTATTCGCAGTTTGAAATTACGAATTTTCATACCCAACATATGCCAAGTACTTAATGCGGCGTTTGGTCACATTTGTCCCAAACCCCCCTGCAGTTTTCAAAATATCCCAAACATCCCAATTTCGAGGTCTGAGCCATATTTTGGAGCCAAATTCTGGCTCTATGCACGTATTATCAGTTTAAAATTACGACTTTTTATTCCCAACATATGCCAAGTCCTGAAAGCGGCAGTTAGTGATATTTTGCACAAACTATCCTGCAGCTTTCGAAATATCCCAAATATCCCAATTTCGAGGCCTGAGCCATATTTTCGAGCCAAATTCTGGCTCTTTGCACGTATTCGTTGTTTGAAATTACGACTCTTTTATATCCAACATATGCCAAGTACAGAAAGCGGCGTTTGGTCACATTTGTCCCCATCCCTCCAGCAATTTTCAAAATATCCTAAACATCCCAATTTCGAGGCCTGAGCCATATTTTGGAGCTAAATTCAGGCTCTCTGCACGTATTCGCAGTTTGAAATTACGACTTTTTATACCCAACATATGCCAAGTACTGAAAGCGGCGTTTGGTCACATTTGTCCCCATCCCTCCAGCAATTTTCAAATATCCCAAACATCCCAATTTCGAGGCCTGAGCCATATTTTGGAGCTAAATTCAGGCTCTCTGCACGTATTCGCAGTTTGAAATTACGACTTTTTATATCCAACATATGCCAAGTACTGAAAGTGGCGTTTGGTCACATTTGTCCCAAATTCCCCTGCAGTTTTCAACATATCCCAAACATCCCAATTTCGAGGCCTGAGCCATATTTTGGAGCCAAATGCTGGCTCTATGCACGTATTCGCAGACTGATATTATGACTTTTTATCCCCAACATATGCCAAGACCTGAAAGCGGCAATGAGTGACATTTAACACAAACTCCCCTGCAGTTATCGAAATATCCCAAATATCCCAATTTCGAAGCCTGAGCCATATTTTGGAGTCAAATTCTCGCTCTCTGCACGTATTCGCAGTATGAAATTACGACTTTATTTTAACCAACATATGCCAAGTACTGAAAGCGGCGTTTGGTCACATTTGTCCCAATCCCTCCTTGCAATTTTCTAAATATCCCAAACATCCCAATTTCGAGGCCTGAGCCATATTTTGGAGCCAAATTCTGGCTCTCTGCACGTATTCGCAGTTTGAAATTACGACTTTTTTATACCCAACATATGCAGAGTACTAAAAGCGGCGTTTGGTCACATTTGTCCTAATCCCCCCAGCAATTTTCAAAATATCCAAAACATCCCAATTTCGAGGCCTGAGCCATATTTTGGAGCCAAATTCTGGCTCTCTGCACGTATTCGCAGTTTGAAATTACTAATTTTTTATACCCAACATATGCCAAGTACGGAAAGCGGCGTTTGGTCATATTTGTCCCAAACTCCCCTGCAGTTTTCAAAATATCTCAAACTTCCCTATTTCCAGGCCTGATTCATATTTTGGAGCCAAATTCAGGCTCTCTGCACGTTTTCGCAGTTTAAATTACGACTTTTTATACCCAACATATGCCAAGTACTGAAAGCGGCGTTTGGTCATATTTGTCCCAAATTCCCCGGCAGTTTTCAAAATATCCCAAACTTCCCAATTTCGAGGCCTGAGTCATATTTTGGAGCCAAATTATGGCTCTCTGCATGTATTCGCAGTTTGAAATTACGACTTTTTATACTCACCATATGTTAAGACCTGAAAGCGGCAGTGTGTGACATTTTGCACAAACTCCCCTGCAGTTTTCAAAATAACCCAAATATCCCAATTTCGAGGCCAGAGCCATATTTTGGAGCCAAAATCATGCTCTCTGCACGTATTCGCAGTTTGAAATTACGACTTTTCATACCCAACATATGCCAAGTACTGAATGCGGCGTTTGGTCACATTTGTCCCAAACCCCCCTGCAGTTTTCAAAATATCCCAAACATCTCAATTTCGAGGCCTGAGCCATATTTTGGAGCCAAATTCTGGCTCTATGCACGTATTATCAGTTTGAAATTACGACTTTTTATTCCCACATATGCCAAGTCCTGAAAGTGGCAGTTAGTGATATTTTGCACAAACTATCCTGCAGCTTTCGAAATATCCCAAATATGCCAATTTCGAGGCCCGAACCATATTTTCGAGCCAAATTCTGGCTCTCTGCACGTATTCGTTATTTGAAATTTCGAATTTTTTATATCCAACATATGCCAAGTACAGAAAGCGGTGTTTGGTCACATTTGTCCCCATCCCCCAATTTTCAAAATATCCCAAACATCCCAATTTCGAGGCCTGAGCCATATTTTGGAGCCAAATTCAGGCTCTCTGCACGTATTCGCAGTTTGAAATTGTGACTTTTTATACCCAGCATATGATAAGTACTGAAAGCGGCGTTGGTCATATTTGTCCCAAACTCCCGTGCAGTTTTAAAAATATCCCAAACATCAATTTCGAGGACTGAGTCATATTTTGGAGCCAAATTCTTGCTCTCTGCACATATTCGCAGTTTGAAATTGCGACTTTTTAAACCAACATATGCCAAGTACTGAATGAGGTGTTTGGTCACATTTGTCCCAAACTTCCTGCAGTTTTCAAAATATCCCAAACATCCCAATTTCAAGGCCTGAGCCATATTTTGGAGCCAAATTCTGGCTCAATGCACGTATTCGCAGTATGAAATTGCGACTTATTATGCCCAACATATGCCAAGTACTGAAAGCGGCAGTGATTCACATTTTGCACAAACTCCCATGCAGTTTTCAAAATATCCCAAACTTCCCAACTTCGAGGCCTGACCCATATTTTGGAGCCAAATTTTAGCTCTCTGCACGTATTTGCAGATTGAAATTACGACATTTTATACCCAACATATGCCAAGTACTGAAAGCGGCATTTGGTCACATTTGTCCCAAACCTCCCTGCAAGATTTCAAAATATCCCAAATATCCCAATTTCGAGGCCTGAGCCATATTTTGGAGCCAAATGCTGGCTCTATGCACGTATTCGCAGATTGATATTATGACTTTTTATACCCAACATATGCCAAGACCTGAAAGCGGCAGTGAGTGGCATTTAACACAAACTCCCCTGCAGTTTTCGAAATATCCCAAATATCCCAATTTCGAGGCCTGAGCCATATTTTGGAGCCAAATTCTCGCTCTCTGCACGTATTCGCAGTTTAAATTACGACTTTTTTATACCCAACATATGCCAAGTACTGAAAGCGGCGTTTGGTCACATTTGTCCCAATCCCCCTGCAATTTTGTAAAAATCCCAAACATCCCAATTTCGAGGCCTGAGCCATATTTTGGAGCAAAATTCTGGCTCTCTGCACGTATTCGCAGCTTGAAATTACGACTTTTTAAACCCAACATATGCCAAGTACTGAAAGGCGTTTGGTCATATTTGTCCCAAACTCCCCTGCAGTTTTCAAAATATCCCAAACATCCCAATTTCGAGGCCTGAGCCATATTTTGGAGCCAAATTCTGGCTCAATGCTCTTATTCGCAGTTTGAAATTAGGACTTTTTATACCCAACATATGCCAAGTCCTGAAAGCGGCAATGAGTGACATTTTGCACAAACTCCCCTGCAGTTTTCGAAATATCCCAAATTTTTCAATTTCGAGGCCTGAGCCATATTTTGGAGCCAAATTCTGGCTCTCTGCACGTATTCACAGCTTGAAATTACGACTTTTTATTCCCAACATATGCCAAGTACTGAAAGTGGCGTTTGGTAACATTTGTCCCAATCCCCCTAGCAATTTTCAAAATATCCCAAACATCCCAATTTCGAGGTGTGAGCCATATTTTGGAGCCAAATTCTGCCTCTCTGCACGTATTCGCAGTTTGAAATTACGACTTTTTATTCCCAACATATGCCAAGTACTGAAAGCGGCGTTTGGTCATATTTGTCCCAAACTCCCCTGCAGTTTTCAAAATATCCCAAACATCCCAATTTCGAGGCCTGAGCCATATTTTGGAGCCAAATTCTGGCTCAATGCTTGTATTCGCAGTTTGAAATTAGGACTTTTTATACCCATCATATGCCAAGTCCTGAAAGCGGCAGTGAGTCACATTTTGCACAAACTCCCCTGCAGTTTTCAAAATATCCCAAACATCCCAATTTCGAGGCGTCAGCCATATTTTTCTGCCTCTATGCATGTATTTGCAGTTTGATATTACGACTTTTTATACCCAACATATGCTATGTCCTGAAAGCGGCAGTGAGTCACATTTTGCACAAACTCCCTTGAAGTTTTCAAAATATCCCAAATATCCCAATTTCGAGGCCTGATACATATTTTGGAGCCAAATTCTAGCTCTCTGCAAGTATTCGCAGTTTGAAATTGCAACTTATTATCCCCAACATATGCCAAGTTCTGAGAGCGGCAATGAGTCACATTTTGCACAAACTCCTCTGCAGTTTTCAAAATATCCCAAACATCCCAATTTCAAGGCCTGAGCCATATTTTCTAGCCAAATTCAGTCTCTCTGCACGTATTCGCAGTTTGAAATTACGACTTTTTATACCCAACATATGCCAAGTACTGAAATCGGCGTTTGGTCACATTTGTCCCAAACCTCCCTGCAGTTTTCAAAATATGCCAAACATCCCAATTCCGAGGCCTGAGCCATATTTTGGAGCCAAATTCTGGCTCTATGCACGTATTCGCAGTTTGATATTACGACTTTTTATACCCAACATATGCCTAGTCCTGAAAGCGGCAGTGAGTCACATTTTGCACAAACTCCCCTGCAGTTTTCAAAATATCCCAATCATCCCAATTTCGAGGCACGACCCATATTTTGGAGCCAAATGCTGGCTCTATGCACGTATTCGCAGATTGATATTATGACTTTTTATACCAAACATATGCCAAGAACTGAAAGCGGCAGTGAGTGACATTTAACACAAACTCCCATGCAGTTTTCGAAATATCCCAAATATCCCAATTTCGAGGCGTGAGCCATATTTTGGAGTCAAATTCTCGCTCTCTGCACGTATTCGCAGTTTGAAATTACGACTTTTTATACCCAGAATATGCCAAGTACTGAAAGCGGCGTTTGGTCACATTTGTCTCAAACCTCCCTGCAGTTTTCAAAATATCCCAAACATCCCAATTTCGAGGCCTGAGTCATACTTTGGAGCCAAATTCTGGCTCTCTGCACGTATTCGCAGTGTGAAATTGTGACTTTTTTATACCCAGAATATGCCAAGTACTGAAAACGGCGTTAGTCATATTTGTTCCAAATTCCCCTGCAGTTTTAAAAATATCCCAAACATCAATTTCGAGGCCTGAGTCATATTTTGGATCCAAATTCTTGCTCTCTGCACATATTCGCAGTTTGAAATTGCGACATTTTTTATACCAACATATGCCAAGTACTGAATGAGGTGTTTGGTCACATTTGTCCCAAAACTCCCTGCAGTTTTCAAAATATCCCAAACATCCCAATTTCAAGGCCTGAGCCATATTTTGGAGCCAAATTCTGGCTCAATGCACGTATTTGCAGATTGAAATTACGACTTTTTATACCCAACATATGCCAAGTACTGAAAGCGGCGTTGGTCACATTTGCACAAACCTCCTGCAAGATTTCAAAATATCCCAAACATCCAATTTCGAGGCCTGAGCATTTTGGAGCCAAATCTGGCTCTATGCACGTATTCGATGTTTGAAATGATTTTTATACCCAACATATGCAGAGACTGAAAGCGGCGTTGGTCACATTTAACACAAACCTCCTGCAGTTTTCAAAATATCCCAAACATCCGATTTCGAGGCCTCAGCCATATTTTGGAGCCAAATTCTGCTATGCATGTATTTCGCAGTTTGATATTACGACTTTTATACCCAACATATGCAATGTCCTGAAAGCGGCAGTGAGTGACATTTTGCACAAACTTCCCTGCAGTTTTCGAAATATCCCAATCACCAATTTCGAGGCCGACCCAATTTTGGAGCCAAATTCTGGCTCTCTGCCGTATTCGCAGTTTGAAATTGCGAATTTTTTATACCCAACTATGCCAAGTACTGAAAGCGGCGTTTTGGTCATATTTGTCCCAACCTCCCTGCAGTTTTCAAAATATCCCAAACATCCCAATTTCGAGGCCTGAGCCATATTTTGGAGCAAATGCTGGCTCTATGCACGTATTCGCAGATTGATATTATGACTTTTTACCCAACATATGCCAAGTACTGATAGCGGCGTTTGGTCATATTTGTCCCAAACTCCCCTGCAGTTTTCAAAATATCCCAAACATCCCAATTTCGAGGCCTGAGTCATATTTTGGAGCCAAATTCTGGCTCTATGCACGTTTTCGCAGTTTGAAATTGCGACTTTTTATACCCAACATATGCCAAGTCCTGAAAGCGGCAGTGGAGTGACATTTTGCACAAACTCCCCTGTAGTTTTCGAAATATCCCAAATCAATTTTGAGGCCTGATCCATATTCTGGAGCCAAATTCTGGGCTCTCTGCACGTATTCGCTGTTTGAAATTACGACTTTTTTATACCCAACATATGCAAAGTAATGAAAGCGGCGTTTGGTCACATTTGTCCCAAACCTCCCTGCAGTTTTCAAAATATCCCAAACATCCCAATTTCGAGGCCTGAGCCATATTTTGGAGCCAAATTCAGGCTCTCTGCACGTATTCGCAGTTAGAAATTACTACTTTTTATACCCAACATATGCCAAGTACTGAAAACGGCATTTGGTCATATTTGTCCCAAACTCCCCTGCAGTTTTCAAAATATCCCAACATCAAATTTCGAGGCCTGAGCCATATTTTGGAGCAAAATTCTGGCTCTATACACGTATTTGCAGTTTGATATTAAAACTTTTTATACCCAACATATGCCAAGTCCTGAAAGCGGCAGTGAGTCACATTTTGCGCAAACTCCCCTGCAGTTTTCAAAATATCTCAAATATCCCATATTCGAGGCCTGAACCATATTTTAGAGGCAAATTCTGGCTCTCTGCACGTATTCGTAGTTTGAAATTGCGACTTATGTTGGGTCATATCATCATATCAAATCATGATATGGGTCATATCATATGCTTAGTCCTGAAAGCAGCAGTGAGTCACATTTTGCACAAACTCCCCTGCATTTTCAAATATCCCAAATATCCCAATTTCGAGGCCTGAGTCATTTTGGAGCCAAATTCTGGGTCTATTCAAGTATTTGCAGTTGATATTACGACTTTTATACCCAACATATGCCAAGTCCAAGTCCCAACATATGCCAAGTACTGAAAGCGGCAATGAGTCACTTTTTGCACAAACTCCCCTGCAGTTTTCAAAATATCCCAAACATCTCAATTTCCAGGCCTGAGCCATATTTTGGAGCCAAATTCAGGCTCTCGCACCTATTCGCAGTTGAAATTACGACTTTTTATACCCATCATATGACAAGTACTGAAAACGGCGTTTTGTCACATTGTCCCAAACTCCCTGCAGTTTTTAAAATATCCCAAACATCCCAATTTCGAGGCCTGAGCCATATTTTGGAGCCAAATTCTGGCTCTATGCAAGTATTCGCAGTTTGATATTACGACTTTTTATACCCAACATATGCCATGTCCTGAAAGCGGCAGGGAGTAACATTTGCACAAACTCCCCTGCAGTTTTCGAAAATCCCAAATATCCCAGTTTCGACCCTGAGCCATATTTTGGAGAAAAATTTTGGCTCTATGCACTTATTCGCAGTTTGAAATTGCGACTTTTTTATACCCAACATATGCCAAGTATGAAAGCGGCGTTTGGTCACATTTGTCCCAAATCTCTCCCCAGTTTTCAAAATATCCCAAACATCCCAGTTTCGAGCCTTGAGCCATATTTTGGAGAAAAAATTTGGCTCTATGCACGTATTCGCAGTTTGAAATTACGACTTTTTATACCAAGATATGCCAAGTCCTGTAAGCGGAAGTGTGTGACATTTTGCACAAACTCTCCCGCAGTTTTGAAATATCCCTAGTATCCCAATTTCGAGGCCTGAGATATATTTTGCAGCCAAATTCTGGCTCTCTGTACGTATGCGCAGTTTGAAATTACGACTTTTTTATACCCAATTAATGCGAAGTACTGAAAGCGGCGTTTGGTCACATTTGTCCCAATCCCCTCAGCAATATTTAAAATATCCCAAAATCCCAATTTCGAGGCTGTGTCATATTTTGGAGCCAAATTCTGCCTCAAATGCACGTATTCGCAGTTTGAAATTACGACTTTTTATACCCAACATATGCGAAGTACTGAACGCGGCGTTTGGTCACATTTGTCCAAATCCCCCTGCAGTTTTCAAAATATCCCAAACATCCCAATTTCCAGGCCTGAGCCATATTTTGGAGTCAAATTCAGGCTCTCTGCACGTATTTGCAGTTTTAAATTACGACTTTTTTATACCCAACATATGCCAAGTACTGAAAGCGGCATTAAGTCATATTTGTCCCAATCCCCCTTGCAATTTTCAAATATCCCAAACATCCCAATTTCGAGGCCTGAGCCATATTTTGGAGCCAAATTCTGCATCTCTGCACGTTTTCGCAGTATGAAATGTCGACTTTTTTTATAACCAACATATGCCAAGTACTGAAAGCGGCATTTGGTCATATTTGTCCCAAACCTCCCTGCAGTTTTCAATATATCCCAAACTTCCCAATTTCGAGGCCTGAGTCATATTCTGGAGCCAAATTCTGGGTCTATGCACGTATTTGCAGTTTGATATTACGACTTTTTATACCCAACATATGCCAAGTCCTAAAAGCGGCAGTGAGTCCACATTTTGCACAAACTCCCCATCAGTTTTCGAAATATCTCATATATCCCAATTTCGAGGCCTGAGCCATATTTTGGAGCCAAATTCTGCATCTCTGCACGTATTCACAGATTGAAATTGCGACTTTTTTATACCCACATATGCCAAGTACTGAAATCGGCGTTTGGACACATTTGTCCCAATCCCCCCTGCACTTTTCAAAATATCCCAAACATCCCAATTTCGAGGCCTGAGCCATATTTTGGAGCCAAATTCAGGCTCTCTGCACGTATTCGCAGTTTGAAATTACGACTTTTTATACCCAACATATGCCAAGTACTGAAAGCGGCGTTTTGGTCACATTTGTCCCAAACCTCCCTGCAGTTTTCAAATATCTCAAATATCCCAATTTCGAGGCCTGAGCTATATTTTGGAGCCAAATTCTGGCTCTCTGCACGTATTCGCAGTTTGAAATTACGACTTTTTATACCTAACATAGGCCAAGTACTGAAAGCGGCAGTGAGTCACATTTTGCACAAACTCCCCTGCAGTTTTCAAAATATTCCAAACATCCAAATATCGAGGCCTGAGCAATATTTTGGAGCCAAATTCTGGCTCTCTGCACGTATTCGCAGTTTGAAATTACGAATTTTTTATACCCAACATATGCGAAGTACTGAAAGCGGCGTTTGGTCACATTTGTCCCAAACCTTTCTGCAGATTTCAAAATATCCCAAACATCCCAATATCGAGGCCTGATCCATATTTTGGAGCCAAATTCTGGCTCTCTGCACGTATTCGCAGCTTGAAATTACGACTTTTTTATACCCAACATATGCCAAGTACTGAAAGCGCCGTTTTATCATATTTGTCATAAAACCCCCCTGCAGTTTTCAAAATATCCCAAACATCCCAATTTCGAGGCCTGAGCCAAATTCTGGCTCTATGCACGTATTCGCAATTTGAAATTACGACTTTTTATACCAACATATGTAAAGTCCTGAAAACGGCAGTGAGTCACATTTGTCCCAATCCCCCCAGCAGTTTTCAAAGTATCCCAAACATCCAATTTCTAGGCCTGAGATATATTTTGGAGCCAAATTCTGGCTGTATGTATGCATGTGCAGTTTGAAATTACGACTTTTTTATACCCAATATATGCGAAGTACTGAAAGCGGCGTTTGGTCACATTTTGCACAAACTCCCCTGCAGTTTTCAAAATATCCCAAACATCCCAATATCGAGGCCTGGGAAATTTTGGAGCCAAATTCTTGCTCCTCTGCACATATTCGCAGTTTGAAATTGCGACTTTTTTATACCAACATATGCCAAGTACTGAATGAGGTGTTTGGTCACATTTGTCCCAAACATCCCTGCAGTTTTCAAAATATCCCAAACATCACAATTTCGAGGCCTGAGCCATACTTTGGAGCCAAATTCTGGCTCTCTGCACGTATTCGCAGTTTGAAATTGTGACTTTTTTATACCCAACATATGCCAAGTACTGAAAGCGGCGTTGGGTCATATTTGTCCCAAACTCCCCTGCAGTTTTAAAATATCCCAAACATCCCAATTTCGAGGCCTGAGTCATATTTTGGAGCCAAATTCTTGCTCTCTGCACATATTCGCAGTTTTAAATTGCAACTATTTTATACCAACATATGCCAAGTACTGAATGAGGTGCTTGGTCACATTTGTCCCAAACCTCCCAGCAGTTTTCAAAATATCCCAAACATTACAATTTCGAGGCCTGAGCCATATTTGGAGCCAAATTCTGACTCAATGCACGTATTCGCAGTTGAAATTGCGACTTATTATACCCAACATATGCCAAGTACTGAAAGCGGCAGTGATTCACATTTTGCACAAACTCCCTGCAGTTTTCAAAATATCCCAAACTTCCCAATTTCGAGGCCTGACCCATATTTTGGAGCCAAATTCTGACTCTATGCACGTATTTGCAGTTTGATATTACGAATTTTTATACCCAACATATGCCAAGTCCTGAAAGCGGCAGTGAGGTCACATTTGCGCAAACTCCCCTGCAGTTTTCAAAATATCCCAAATATCCCAATTTCGAGGCCTGAGCCATATTTTAGAGCCAAATTCTGGCTCTCTGCACGTATTCGCAGTTTGAAATTGCGACTTATTTTGGGTCATATCATATCATATCATATCATGATATGGGTCATATCATATGCCAAGTCCTGAAAGCGGCAGTGAGTCACATTTTGCGCAAACTCCCCTGCAGTTTTCAAAATATCCCAAATATCCCAATTTCGAGGCCTGAGCCATATTTTAGAGCCAAATTCTGGCTCTCTGCACGTATTCGCAGTTTGAAATTGCGACTTATTTTGGGTCTATCATATCATATCATATCATGATATGGGTCATATCATATGCCAAGTCCTGAAAGCGGCAGTGGAGTCATATTTTGCGCAAACTCCCCTGCAGTTTTCAAAAATATCCCAAATATCCCAATTTCGAGGCCTGAGTCATATTTTGGAGCCAAATTCTGGGTCTATTCACGTATTTGCAGTTTGATATTACGACTTTTTATACCTAACATTATGCCAAGTCCTAGTCCCAACATATGCCAAGTACTGAAAGCGGCAATGAGTCACTTTTTGCACAAACCTCCCCTGCAGTTTTCAAAATATCCCAAACATCTCAATTTCCAGGCCTGAGCCATATTTTGGAGCCAAATTCAGGCTCTCTGCACCTATTCGCAGTTGAAATTACGACTTTTTATACCCAACATATGCCAAGTACTGAAAGCGGCGTTTGGTCACATTTGTCCCAAACTCCCCTGCAGTTTTCAAAATATCCCAAACATCCAAACTTCGAGGCCTGAGCCATATTTTTGAGCCAAATTCTGGCTCTCTGCACGTATTCAAAGTTTGAAATTACGACTTTTTATACCCAACATATTCCTAGTACTGGATAGTGGCAATGAGTCACATTTTGCACAAACTCCCCTGCAGTTTTCAAAATATCCAAAACATCCCAATTTCGAGGCCGTAGCCATATTTTGGAGCCAAATTCTGGCTCTCTGCTTGTATTCACAGTTTGAAATTACGACTTTTATACTCAACATATGCTAAGTCCTGAAAGCGGCAGTGAGTCACATTTTGCACAAACTCCCATGCAGGTTTTTCGAAATATCCCAAATGTCCCAATTTCGAGGCCCGAGCCATATTTGTAGCCAAATTCTGGCTCTCTTCACGTATTCGCAGTTTGAAATTGCGACTTTTTTATAACCAACATATACCAAGTACTGAAAGCGGCATTTGGTCACATTTGTCCCAACCTTCTGCAATTTTCAAAATTATCCCAAACATCCCAGTTTCAAGGCCTGAGCCATATTTTGGAGCCAAAAATCTGGCTCTATGCATGTATTCGCAGTTTGATATTACAAATTTTTATACCCAACATATGCCAAGTCCTGAAAGCGGCAGTGTAGTACCATTTTATATAAGCTCTCCCTGCAGTTTTTGAAATATCCCAAATATCTCAATTTCGAGGCCTGAGCCATATTTTGGAGCCAAATTCTAGATCTCTGCACGTATTCGCAGTTTGAAATTGCGACTATTTTATACCAACATATGGCAAATACTGAAAGCGGCGTTTGGACACATTTGTACCAATCCCCCCATGCAGTTTTTAAATATGCCAAACATCCCAATTTCGAGGCCTGAGCTATAGTTTGGAGCCAAATTCTGGCTCTCTGCACGTATTCGCAGTTTGATATTACGACTTATTATACCCAACATAAGCCAAGTACTGAAAGCGGCAATGAGTCACATTTTGCACAAACTCCCCTGCAGTTTTCAAAATATCCCAAATATCCCAATTTCGAGGACGGAGCCATATTTTGCAGCCAATTCATGCTCTCTGCACGTATTCGGAGTTGAAATTACGACTTTTTATAACCAACATATGCCAAGTCCTGAAAGCAGCAGTGAGTCACATTTTGCACAAACTCCCCTGCAGTTTTCGAAAAATCCCAAACACCCAATTTTGAGGCCTGAGCCATATTTTGAGTCCATATTCCTTTCTTCTGCACGTATTCGCAGTTTGATATTTCGACTTTTTATATCCAGCATATGCCAGTTACTGAAAGCGACAGTGAGCCCATTTGCACAAACTCCCCTGCAGTTTTCAAAATATCCAAAACATCCCAATTTCGAGGCCTTAGCCATATTTTGGAGCCAAATTCTGGCTCTCTGCTTGTATTCACAGTTTGAAATTACGACTTTTTATACCCAACATATGCCAAGTCCTGAAAGCGGCAGTGAGTCACATTTGCACAAACTCCCCTGAAGTTTTCGAAAAATCCCAAACATCCCAATTTCGAGGCCTGAGCCATATTTTGGGTCCAATTTCTTTCTTTCTGCACCTATTCGCAGTTTGATATTTCGACTTTTTATATCCAACATATGCCAGGTACTGAAAGCGGCAGTGAGCCACATTTTGCACAAACTTTCCTGCAGTTTTCAAAATATCCCAAACATCCCAATTTCGAGGCCTGAGCCATATTTTGGAGCCAAATTCTGGCTCTCTGCACGTATTCACAGTTTGAAATTACGACTTATTTATACCCAACATATGCGAAGTACTAAAAGCGGCGTTTCCTCACATTTGTCCCAAACCTCCCTGCAGTTTTCAAAATATCCCAAAACATCCCAATATCGAGGCCTGAGTCATATTTTGGTGCCAAATTCTGGCTCTCTGCACGTATTCGCATTTTGAAATTACGACTTTTTATACGGAACATATGCCAAGTACTGAAAGCGGCGTTTGGTCATGTTTGACCCAAACCCCCCTGCAGTTTTCAAAATATCCCAAACATCATAATTTCGCGGCCTGAGCCAAATTCTGACTCTATGCACGTATTCGCAGTTTGAAACTACGATTTTTTATACCCAACAAATGCAAAGTAGTGAAAGCGGCGTTTGGTCACAATTGTCCATATCCCCACTGCAATTTTCAAAATATCCCAAACATCCCAATTTCGAGGCCTGAGCCATATTTTGGAGCCAAATTCTGGCTCTCTGCACGTATTCAAAGTTTGAAATTACGACTTTTTATACCCAACGTATGCCAAGTCCTGAAAGCGGCAGTGAGTCACATTTTGCACAAACTCCCCGTCAGTTTTCGAAATATCCCATATATCCCAATTTCGAGTCCTGAGCCATATTTTGGAGCCTAATTCGTGCTCTCGGCACGTATTCGCAGTTTGATATTACGACTTTTTATACCCAACATATGCCAAGTCCTGAAAGCGGCAGTGAGTCACATTTTGCACAAACTCCCCTGCAGTTTTCGAAATATCCCAAATATCCCAATTTCGTGGCCTGAGACATATTTTGGAGCCAAATTCTGGCTCTCTGCACCTATTCGCAGTTTGAAATTACGACTTTTTATACCCAACATATTCCAAGTACTGATACTGGCAATGAGTCACATTTTGCACAAACTCCCCTGCAGTTTTCAAAATATCCAAAACATCCCAATTTCGAGGCCTTAGCCATATTTTGGAGCCAAATTCTGGCTCTCTGCTTGTATTCACAGTTTGAAATTACGACTTTTTATACTCAACATATGCCAAGTCCTGAAAGCGGCAGTGAGTCACATTTGCACAAACCTTCCTGCAATTTTCAAATATCCCAAACATCCCAATTTCAAGGCCTGAGCCATATTTTGGAGCCAACATATGCCAAGTCCTGAAAGCGGCCGTGAGTGAGTCATTTTATATAAGCTCCCTGCAGTTTTTTAAATATCCCAAATATCTCAATTTCGAGGCCTGAGCCATATTTTGGAGCCAAATTCTAGATCTCTGCACGTAT
Organism: Procambarus clarkii; assembly: GCF_040958095.1. NCBI lineage: Eukaryota > Metazoa > Arthropoda > Malacostraca > Decapoda > Cambaridae > Procambarus > Procambarus clarkii. The sequence goes on along the minus strand of NC_091180.1, from coordinate 1,383,221 downwards.
TCGCAGTTTGAAATTGCGACTATTTTATACCCAACATATGCCAAGTACTTAAAGCAGCGTTTGGACACATTTGTCCCAATCCCCCATGCAGTTTCAAAATATGCCTTACATCCCAATTTCGAAGCCTGAGCCATATTTTGGAGCCAAATTCAGGCTCTCTGCACGTATTCGGAGTTTGAAATTACGACTTTTTATACCCAACATATGCCAAGTCCTTAAAGCGGCAGTGAGTCACATTTTGCACAAACTCCCCTGCAGTTTTCGAAAAAATCCCAAACATCCCAATTTCGAGGCCTGAGCCATATTTTGGGGACCAATTTCTTTCTTTCTGCACGTATTCGCAGTTTGATATTTCGACTTTTATATCCAACATATGCCAGGTACTGAAAGCGGCATTGAGCCACATTTTGCACAAACTTCCCTGCAGTTTTCAAAATATCCCAAACATCCCAATTTCGAGGCCTGAGCCATATTTTGGAGCCAAATTCTGGCTCTCTGCACGTATTCACAGTTTGAAATTACGACTTATTTATACCAACATATGCGAAGTACTAAAAGCGGCGTTTCGTCACATTTTTCCCAAACCTCCCTGCAGTTTTCAAAATATCCCAAACATCCAAATATCGAGGCCTGAGCCATATTTTGGAGCCAAATTCTGGCTCTCTGCACGTATTCGCATTTTGAAATTACGACTTTTATACGGAACATATGCCAAGTACTGAAAGCGGCGTTTTGGTCATGTTTGACCCAAACCCCCTCCAGTTTTCAAAATATCCCAAACATCATAATTTCGCGGCCTGAGCCAAATTCTGACTCTATGCACGTATTCGCAGTTTGAAACTACGATTTTTTATACCCAACATATGCCAAGTCCTTAAAGCGGCAGTGAGTCACATTTTGCACAAACTCCCCTGCAGTTTTCGAAAAATCCCAAACACCCAATTTTGAGGCCTGAGCCATATTTTGAGTCCAAATTCTTTCTTTCTGCACGTATTCGCAGTTTGATATTTCGACTTTTATATCAGCATATGCCAGTTACTGAAAGCGACAGTGAGCCACATTTTGCACAAACTCCCCTGCAGTTTTCAAAATATCCCAAACATCCCAATTTCGAGGCCTTAGCCATATTTTGGAGCCAAATTCTGGCTCTCTGCTTGTATTCACAGTTTGAAATTACGACTTTTATACCCAACATATGCCAAGTCCTGAAAGCGGCAGTGAGTCACATTTTGCACAAACTCCCCTGAAGTTTTCGAAAAATCCCAAACATCCCAATTTCGAGGCCTGAGCCATATTTTGGGTCAATTTCTTTCTTTCTGCACCTATTCGCAGTTTGATATTTCGACTTTTTATATCCAACATATGCCAGGTACTGAAAGCGGCAGTGAGCCACATTTTGCACAAACTTTCCTGCAGTTTTCAAAATATCCCAAACATCCCAATTTCGAGGCCTGAGCCATATTTTGGAGCCAAATTCTGGCTCTCTGCACGTATTCAAAGTTTGAAATTACGACTTTTTATACCCAACGTATGCCAAGGTCCTGAGAGCGGCAGTGAGTCACATTTTGCACAAACTCCCCGTCAGTTTTCGAAATATCCCATATATCCCAATTTCGAGTCCTGAGCCATATTTTGGAGCCTAATTCGTGCTCTCGGCACGTATTCGCAGTTTGATATTACGACTTTTTATACCCAACATATGCCAAGTCCTGAAAGCGGCAGTGAGTCACATTTTGCACAAACTCCCCTGCAGTTTTCGAAATATCCCAAATATCCCAATTTCGTGGCCTGAGACATATTTTGGAGCCAAATTCTGGCTCTCTGCACCTATTCGCAGTTTGAAATTACGACTTTTTATACCCAACATATTCCAAGTACTGATACTGGCAATGAGTCACATTTTGCACAAACTCCCCTGCAGTTTTCAAAATATCCAAAACATCCCAATTTCGAGGCCTTAGCCATATTTTGGAGCCAAATTCTGGCTCTCTGCTTGTATTCACAGTTTGAAATTACGACTTTTTATACTCAACATATGCCAAGTCCTGAAAGCGGCAGTGAGTCACATTTTGCACAAACCTTCCTGCAATTTTCAAAATATCCCAAACATCCCAATTTCAAGGCCTGAGCCATATTTTTGGAGCCAACATATGCCAAGTCCTGAAAGCGGCAGTGAGTCACATTTTATATAAGCTCCCCTGCAGTTTTTTAAATATCCCAAATATCTCAATTTCGAGGCCTGAGCCATATTTTGGAGCCAAATTCTAGATCTCTGCACGTATTCGCAGTTTGAAATTGCGACTATTTTATACCCAACATATGCCAAGTACTTAAAGCGGCGTTTGGACACATTTGTCCCATTCCCCCCATGCAGTTTTCAAAATATGCCTTACATCCCAATTTCGAAGCCTGAGCCATATTTTGGAGCCAAATTCAGGCTCTCTGCACGTATTCGGAGTTTGAAATTACGACTTTTTATACCCAACATATGCCAAGTCCTTAAAGCGGCAGTGAGTCACATTTTGCACAAACTCCCCTGCAGTTTTCGAAAAATCCCAAACATCCCAATTTCGAGGCCTGAGCCATATTTTGGGACCAATTTCTTTCTTTCTGCACGTATTCGCAGTTTGATATTTCGACTTTTTATATCCAACATATGCCAGGTACTGAAAGCGGCATTGAGCCACATTTTGCACAAACTTCCTGCAGTTTTCAAAATATCCCAAACATCCCAATTTCGAGGCCTGAGCCATATTTTGGAGCCAAATTCTGGCTCTCTGCACGTATTCACAGTTTGAAATTACGACTTATTTATACCTAACATATGCGAAGTACTAAAAGCGGCGTTTCGTCACATTTTTCATAAACCTCCCTGCAGTTTTCAAAATATCCCAAACATCCAAATATCGTGGCCTGAACCATATTTTGGAGCCAAATTCTGGCTCTCTGCACGTATTCGCATTTTGAAATTACGACTTTTTATACGGAACATATGCCAAGTACTGAAAGCGGCGTTTGGTCATGTTTGACCCAAACCCCCTCCAGTTTTCAAATATCCCAAACATCATAATTTCGCGGCCTGAGCCAAATTCTGACTCTATGCACGTATTCGCAGTTTGAAACTACGATTTTTTATACCCAACATATGCCAAGTCCTTAAAGCGGCAGTGAGTCACATTTTGCACAAACTCCCCTGCAGTTTTCGAAAAATCCCAAACATCCCAATTTCGAGGCCTGAGCCATATTTTGGGTCCAATTTCTTTCTTTCTGAACGTATTCGCAGTTTGATATTTCGACTTTTTATATCCAACATATGCCAGGTACTGAAAGCGGCATTGAGCCACATTTTGCACAAACTTCCCTGCAGTTTTCAAAATATCCCAAACATCCCAATTTCGAGGCCTGAGCCATATTTTGGAGCCAAATTCTGGCTCTCTGCACATATTCACAGTTTGAAATTACGACTTATTTATACCCAACATATGCGAAGTACTGAAAGCGGCGTTTCGTCACATTTGTCCCAAACCTCCCTGCAGTTTTCAAAATATCCCAAACATCACAATATCGAGGCCTGAGCCATATTTTGGAGCCAAATTCTGGCTCTCTGCACGTATTCGCAGTTTGAAATTACGACTTTTTATACGGAACATATGCCAAGTACTGAAAGCGGTGTTTGGTCATTTTTGACCCAAACCCCCCTGCAGTTTTCAAAATATCCTAAACATCATAATTTCGCGGCCTGAGCCAAATTCTGACTCTATGCACGTATTCGCAGTTTGAAACTACGATTTTTTATACCCAACAAATGCAAAGTAGTGAAAGCGGCGTTTGGTCACATTTGTCCATATCCCCACTGCAATTTTCAAAATATCCCAAACATCCCAATTTCGAGGCCTGAGCCATATTTTGGAGCCAAATTCTTGCTCTCTGCACGTATTCGCAGTTTGATCTCACGACTTTTTATACCCAACATATGCCAAGTACTGAAAGCGGCAGTGAGTCACACTTTGCGCAAACCCCACTGCTGTTTTCAAAATATCCCAAACGTCCCAATTTCGAGGCCTGAGCCATATTTTGGAGCCAAATTCTGGCTCTCTGCATGTATTCAAAGTTTGAAATTACGAATTTTTATACCGCAACACACTTTAAGTACTGAAAGCGGCAATGAGTCACATTTTGCACAAACTCCCCTGCAGTTTTCAAAATATCCCAAATATCCCAATTTCGAGGCCTGAACCATATTTTGGAGCCAAATTCTTCCTCTCTGCATGTATTCGCAGTTTGAAATTACGACTTTTTTATACTCAACATATGCCAAGTACTCTAAGCTGCGTTAGGTCACATTTGTCTCAACCCCCACAGCAATTTTCAAAATATCCCAAACATCATAATTTCGAGGCCTGAGCCATATTTTTGAGCCAAATTGTGGCTCTCTGCACATATTCAAAGTTTGAAATTACGACTTTTTATACCCAACATATGCCAAGTCCTGAAAGCGGCAGTGAGTCAAATTTTTCACAAACTCCCTGTCAGTTTTCGAAATATCCCAAATATCCCAATTTCGAGGCCTGAGCCATATTTTGGAGCATAATTCTGGCTCTCTGCACGTATTCGCAGTTTGATATTACGACTTTTTATACCCAACATATGCGAAGTCCTGAAAGCTGCAGGGAGTCACATTTTGCACAAACTCCCCTGCAGTTTTCAAAATATCCCAAATATCCCAATTTCGAGGCCTGAAATATATTTTGGAGCCAAATTCTTCCTCTCTGCATGTATTCGCAGTTTGAAATTACGACTTTTTTATACTCAACATATGCCAAGTACTCTAAGCTGCGTTAGGTCACATTTGTCTCAATCCCCACAGCAATTTTCAAAATATCCCAAACATCACAATTTCGAGGCCTGAGCCATATTTTGGAGCCAAATTCTGGCTCTGCACGTATTCGCAGTTTGATATTACGACTTTTTATACCCAACATATGCCAAGTACTGAAAGCAGCGTTTGGTCACATTTGTCCCAAACCTCTCTGCAGTTTTCCAAATATCCCAAATATCCCAATTTCGAGGCCTGAGCCATATTTTGGAGCCAAATTCTGGCTCTCTGCACGTATTCGCAGTTTGAAATTACGATTTTTTATACTCAACATATGGGAAGTACTGAAAGCGGCGTTTGGTCACATTTGTCCCAAACCTCCCTGCAATTTTCAAAATATCCTAAACATCCCAATATCGAGGCCTGAGCCAAATTCTGGCTCTATGCACGTATTCGCAGTTTTAAATTACGATTTTTTATACCCAACATATGTCAAGTCCTGAAAGCGGCAAGGAGTCACATTTTGCACAACCTCCCCTGCAGTTTACAAAATATCCCAAATATCCCAATTTCGAGGCCTGAGCCTTAGTTTGGAGCCAAATTCTGGCTCTCTGCACGTATTCGCAGTTTGAAATTACGAATTATTATACCCAACATATGCCAAGTACTGAAAGCGGCAATGAGTCACATTTTGCACAACCTCCCCTGCAGTTTTAAAAATATCCCAAACATCCCAATTTCGAGGCCTTAGATATATTTTGGAGCCAAATTCAGGCCCTATGCACGTATTCGCAGTTTAATATTACAAATTTTTGTACCCAACATATGCCAAGTCTTGAAAGCGGCAGTGAGTCACATTTTGCACCAACTCCCCTGCAATTTTCGAAATATCCCACATATCTCAATTTCGAGGCCTGAGCCATATTTTGGAGCAAAATTCTGGATCTCTGCACGTATTCACAGTTTGAAATTGCGACTTTTTTATACCCAACATATGCCAAGTACTGAAAGCGACGTTTGGACACATTTGTACCAATGCCCCCTGCAGTTTTCAAAATATCCCAAACATCCCAATTTCGAGGCCTGAGCCATAGTTTGGAGCCAAATTCTGGCTCTCTGCACGTATTCACAGTTTGAAATTACGACTTTTTTATACCCAACATAGGCGAAGTTCTGAAAGCGGCGTTTCGTCACATTTGTCCCAAACCTCCCTGCAGTTTTCAAAATATCCCAAACATCCCAATATCGAGGCCTGAGCCATATTTTGGAGCCAAGATCTGGCTCTCTGCACATATTCGCAGTTTGATATTATGACTTTTTATACCGAACATATGCGAAGTACTAAAAGCGGCGTCTGGTCACATTTGTCCCAATCCCCCCTGGAATTTTCAAAATATCCCAAACATCCCAATTTCGAGGCCTGAGCCATAGTTTGGAGCCAAATTTTGGCTCTCTGCACGTATTCGCAGTTTGAAATTACGATTTTTTGTAGCCAACATATGCCAAGTACTGAAAGCGGCGTTTGGTCACATTTTGCACAAACTCCCCTGCAGTTTTCAAAATATCCCAAACATCCAAACTTCGAGGCCTGAGCCATATTGTTGAGCCAAATTCTGGCTCTCTGCACGTATTCAAAGTTTGAAATTACGACTTTTTATACCCAACATATTCCTAGTACTGATAGCGGCAATGAGTCACATTTTGCACAAACTCCCCTGCAGTTTTCAAATTATCCAAAACATCAAAATTTCGAGGCCGTAGCCATATTTTGGAGCCAAATTCTGGCTCTCTGCTTGTATTCACAGTTTGAAATTACGACTTTTTATACTCAACATATGCCAAGTCCTGAAAGCGGCAGTGAGTCACATTTTGCACAAACTCCCCTTCAGTTTTCGAAAAATCCCAGACATCCCAATTTCGAGGCCTGAGCCATATTTTGAGTCCAAATTCTTTTTTTCTGCACGTATTCGCAGTTTGATATTTCGACTTTTTATATCCAACATATGCCAGGTACTGAAAGCGACAGTGAGCCACATTTTGCACAAACTTCCCTGTAGTTTTCAAAATATCCCAAACATCTTAATTTCGAGGCCTGAGCCATATTTTGGAGCCAAATTCTGGCTCTCTGCACGTATTCACAGTTTGAAATTACGACTTATTTTATACCCAACATAGGCGAAGTACTGAAAGCGGCGTTTCGTCACATTTGTCCCAAACCTCCCTGCAGTTTTCAAAATCTCCCAAACATCCCAATATCGAGGCCTGAGCCATATTTTGGAGCCAAATTCTAGCTCTCTGCACGTATTCGCAGTTTGAAATTACGACTTTTTATACGGAACATATGCCATGTACTGAAAGCGGCGTTTGGTCATATTTGACCCAAACCCCCCTGCAGTTTTCAAAATATCCCAAACACCATAATTTCGCAGCCTGAGCCAAATTCTGACTCTATGCACGTATTCACAGTTTCCCAGCAAACACAAATCATCTACACAACGTTTGCCTATCTCTTCCAATAGTGTGGGAATGATTTGCATTGAGAATGGTGCAGGAGAGCCTTTGAGAAACTTTTACTCAAAAAATCCAAACACAAAGGTTTAATTATAAATTGTTTTTCTACAATTATTTTCTTCCAAATTTAAAACAAATAGTTTTTACATGTTTAAATATAAAATTTATGGTGTTTTTTTGTAAAATTCAGTAATAAATTGTGAATGATATATATTGGCTGAGTGAAACCTTTAAAATCCATTTAGTTATAATATGAACAGAAAAAAGTAGTTTTCCAAATTTTCTAAAATCGCTCTTTTTAACACAATTTGACTCCTTATGCATTCCACTAAACACTATATCATGTTTAAATGTATAATTTATGTATTATTCCCTAAAATAATTTATATAAATTATATAAGTTGCTGGAAAGTGGTGTGAAAGAATCTGAAAACTTTTTGTTGTGTTATAATTGGAATGTTCTTATTAACTATGTCTCAAGTTCACAGTTTATCAAACAAGAATATTAACATTCGTCAACTCCTAAAATCTTATATGTTATCTTGCTGGTGCAAAATGGGTGAATCTTTAGGAACAGCTAGTATCTATATATCACAAATGGTGTTTTCCCTAACTCAAACAATGTAGGGTTTATTATTCTACACATATTTCTAATGACTCTTAGATGTTTACATTCTCTGAAGTATAATTGTGAAGGCTGTGTCCATCACTCTCAACACAGATTCTTAAACTCCTCTCTGCAGGTTCAACTATATAATTAGTTTCCATTTTGAATCTCCATGGACATTTGTATCCAAAATGAAACCAATGTGGTTTCCTTCAGCGCCTTCAGCCAGCACATTTGCTCATTCATTTCCACAGATTCCAACATGGTAGGGGATTTACAGAAATTTGTATATTCATATTGTTATATATTAAAAATATGAATGCAGTTCAATATGATAAGACAAATACATGAGTTTATGATAAATTCGTTTTCTGTGATATACCATTGATATGCTCTTTTTTTCTTTAAATGGCAGACTAAACTAAAGTGCTCACATTAACAGATTTGATGTATAAATGGTCAACGCTCAACAGAGTTAGTATAAATGTATTAGTATAAATCTTACTTGTCTCATTGTTAATTCACATTCAATGTCAACTTGTGGTTTTGATGTGGCACATTTGGCCAAGTCACCCCACCCCATTATGCACCCCATACCCATCTTGTGGGCGGTTGTGGAAAGGGTTACAGAGGCACATAATGGGCTCAGGGACTGAACCCCACAATTCATTTAGCTAAGCAAGTTACAATCTTGATGAGCTAGTTACAAAATTCAATATAAGTCATCACATCAACAATGGGTTCGAGATCGACCTCAAGTACAAGTTCTAAATTAAGCAACTGACATATGTGGAGAGCTAGTATCAAAATTTATATGTTTGTCCTGCACACCGCCCCCCATCCAGTGGGCAGCGGTGGATAGGTTACAATCACTTAGTTGTTATCTACAGTTAGCAAACTGGGGATATTTGGCTAAAATTTCTGGTAGCAGATCATTTTGAATGAAATATTGACACATCGCTGGAAGATTGGTTATAGAATTGTCTCTAAATTCATGTATCTTTTCGCACTCCATCACATAGTGACGGAGGGTGTGCGAATAATTTTGTTGACACAGTTTACATTTGGTCAGGTCTACATCAGCAGATAATGAGAATTCCCAGAGATACTTGTAACCGAGTCTAAGCCGAGCAGTAGTAACATCTAGAAGTCTGCTGATTTTATTGGATGATCCATAGATGTGTGGCTCCTCTTGTATGATAGTATGATGATAGATGGAATTACTAGTTCCAGTTTCCAGTTTAATTCCAGTTTCTAGGCAGGCGATGAGTACTCACAATAACCAAAAAAAACCCACTAACGATGCACTTATTAGTATGCTTAACTCGATTCATACAGCTCTTGATAAAAATGAGTTCCCTGTTGGGTTGTTTGTGGACCTGCGCAAAGCTCTTGATACTGTCAACCACCAAAACCTTCTTCTTAAATTACATCATTATGGAGTCAGAGGACACTCCCTACAATACCTCAAATCCTACCTTACTGACAGGCTCCAATATGTTTCTGTGAATAATACAATTTCTCCCACCTTACCCATCAACATTGGTTTTCCCCAGGGCAGCATACTTGGCCCTCTCCTCTTTCTCATCTACATTAATGACCTTCCAAATGCCTCCCAACACCTCAAACCAATTCTATTTGCTGACGACACAACCTTCATTTATTCCAGTCCTGATCCCCTTGCTCTAAATGCCACAGTAAATACTGAGCTAAATAAAGTCCATCTGTGGCTAACTGCCAACAAACTCACCCTTAACATTGACAAAACTTTCTATATTCTGTTTGGCAATAAATCCTCTAATCAAATAAATCTCAAAATAAATAATACCCAAATTTGTAACAAATTAGATGGCAAATTCCTTGGCATTCTCATTGACCACAAGCTGAATTTCCAGGGACACATTCTAAACATATCAAAAAAAGTTTCAAAAACTGTGGGCATTCTTTCTAAGATCAGATATTATGTACCACGCCCTGCCCTGGTGACTCTCTATTACTCCCTTATCTATCCATATCTCAACTATGGTATTTGTGCTTGGGGCTCTACTACCCAAAATCACTTACATCCTCTAATTACTCAACACAAAGCTCCTATTAGGACAATATCCAATTCTGGCCCCAGACATCACTCGGTACCCCTACTCAAATCTCTGAATATGTTAGATATTAAGTCACTGCACATTCTCTCATGTGTATTATACATATATAAAACGCTAAACTATAATGCCAATCCTGATCTCAAAAGCTTCATAGAAGGTTGTAACAGAACCCATGAGCACCACACCAGAAATAAATACAGTTTTGATATTCCTAGAGTACGACTTAATCAAACTAGAAATGCTCTACAAATCAAGGGGCCCAGAATGTGGAATGACCTTCCCAACCATGTTAAAGACTGTACCTCTCTCAACCAGTTTAAGTTAAAAACGAAGCTATACCTAATAAATTCCCTGTAACCTACCTTACCCTTCTATTGTCAACCAATGTCTGTTTTTCTTTAAAGAGCACTGTTTGTCGACATAATTGTATTTGTGCTGCTTTTTCATCTATGTTTTCATTTCTTGTTTTCATTCTACTCATTATGCTCAATTAGTATTAAGCTTGTCATTTAAGTTTATCATGCCCGAAACGCTTTGCGTAATAGTGGCTTTAGGCATTGTATGTACTAGCTCTACCTATAAGTCACCCAATCCTTGTAAAAATTTATTGTATGTATGTACCTTACCTAAATAAAATTGTATTGTATTGTATTGTATTGTATTGTAACCTTAAGCGTCAAAACAAAAATGTGTATACTCTTTTTACTCTCCTGACCTTAGTTCTCGAGCTATGTATTTCATTTTGGTACCAACGTGTTTGCAATAACATTCTCTAGAAGAACATCAGTAAAAACGGTCACCAAACGTTATATGAATACCAGCACCCAATAAATACCTACGTAGATGACTCGCCGTGAGTGCCCAAGAGCAACAAAATGTTTTTACTCTTGGGATTGTTATCACTTCCACACTTGTCCTACAGCGTTAATTTTGGTATCAATGTACTCGCAATGAAATTCCCAACATGGTGATCTGAATATAAACGTAGAATAATGGTCGCTGCCCACCCGCAAGAGTGTGGGAAGTGGCGGAACTGTTACCCAGTATTGGTGACACGATGACACATGGGCGATACAGTGCTTTGAAAGTTTATAATTATTTCACTGTCCTGACATTATTATTGTATGTACGTCATTCATTTTTGTGCCAATGTTTTTGCAATAGAATGTTCTATGAGCCCGTAGGTAAAAAAGAGCAACAAAGCGTAAGATAGAATAGCACCATATATAAAACAACGCTGGTACATATCAGTGAGCGTCAAACACACATGAAATGTGTGTGTTTGATGGTGGTCAAACGATGTTTGATGTGTTTGATCAGGTGATGTCCTGATCCGCCTAATTAAAGTATGAATTATGTTGAGAAAAAATAAGAAAAAAGGGAAAAAACAGGGGTGGGAGAAACATGACAGAAAAAGAGTAAAAATACAATTTGGTCAACAAAACAGCATTGTTTAAAATAAAAGATATGGATTGACATTTTGGTGGTTAGGTAGGTTACATTGAGTTAATTAGGTAGTACTTAGTGTTTATCTGTTATAGATAGGAGCTGCCTGGTATGTTCCAATAGGCCTTCTGCAGTTACCTTTGTTTTTATGTTTTTGCCCTGTAACCTAAATGGTTAGAGAGGCATATATATGGGCTTAGGGACTGAACCCCACAGTACATTTAGCTAAGCTGGTTACACTCTTGATGATATAGTTACAAAATTCTGTATAAGTCGTCACATTATCAATGGGTTCAAGATCAACCACAATTTCCTGAATGGATATAACAAAGGGGATATTAATAGGGTATTAAATTTGTCAACACACGATAGAACACGAAACAATGGGTATAAATTGGATAAGTTTAGATTTAGGAAAGACTTGGGTAAATACTGGGTCAGTAACAGGGTTGTTGATTTGTGGAATTTTTCTTAACTTATAAATTTATCTTTATTTATCTTAAACTGGTTGGGAGAGGTACAGTTTTTAACATAATTGGGAAGGTCATTCCACATTCGAGGTCCCTTGATTTGTAAAGCATTTCTAGTTTGACTAAGTCGTACTCTTGGAATATCAAATAGGTATTTGTTTCTGGTGTGGTGCTCATGGGATCTGTTACAACCTTCTAGGAAGCTTTTAAGGTCAAGATTGACATTACAGTGCAGCGTTTTATATATATAAAATACACATGAGAGTATGTGCAGGGACTTAATATCTAACATATTCAGAGATTTGAGTAAGGGGTCCATATATACTGCCCGGTTGCCCGAAATGCTATATGCCTACTATCGTGGCTTTAGGTATTGTATGCACTAGCTCTATCTATAAATCCAACATTATGTTTGTAAATCAACTATGTATGTACTTTCCTGAATAAAATTGACTTTACTGTACACTTATATTCTCTGTGGATTTGTTATCCCCTATCGTTTGGGAGAAAAAAAATGACTAATACGTTCGGCGAATGACTTTGACTTCGTTCATGTCATCGTATTTTCTGTAATATATAAAGGTTATGACAATGCAATTATATTATTGTGTGCAAATAAGTTGGAAATTTCATGTACCCTAAAAATAGTAAAATAAGGAATAAGAATAATTAAATAATTGTTGTAGTAAATTGTCACACGTTCATCAAACGCAAACGAACACACAGTTTGGAGCGTCAGTACAACAAGACCGCCGCCATTTTAAAACACGGCTTCGAATGTAAGTAATGTTTTTCTCGTACTAACACTGTGTTATGCAATAGATTAGGTCTTGAATTCACAAATTTAGTTGTTACATCTGACAGAGTATGTTAGACGGTGTAATGCTGGTCCATGTTGACGTATTTGTGGGCTTGGTTGGTTTAAATGTGATGGCACACAATATAGGCACCCCACAACATGCTGTTGAAGTTGGAATGCATGGCATAGGCTCCTCACACAATGTTCTTTATGTGGTCCTCAGGTGATAGTTTTCTATTTAGAACCACCCCTAGATCTCTTTCTTTATCAGAATTCCTTAAAGATTTCTCACATGGTTTTCCTAATGATAGATTGTGGGCTGTAAGGGACAGGTGGGATGTATGGATTAGTTGATAGAAATTCCAGTCCACCTGTAGACAGGGATCTCACATCAGCTTGTATATTATACAAGGATAAGATTTGATAAATTCAGTTATTTGACTGAACACTGGCTCTGTTTAAATCAGAGATTTAAACATACATATAGTCTAACCTAGCTCCATAACTAACTGCCATTAGCCGGCTCTGTTTAAATCAGAGATTTTAACATACATAGTCTAACCTAGCTATATAACTAACTGCCATTAGCCGGCTCTGTTTAAATCAGAGATTTAAACATACATAGTCTAACCTAGCTCCATAACTAACAGCCATTAGCCATTAGCCATCCATGCACAGCCATCAGCCGGGCCATACACCGGCTATTTTGCTTTTTTCCCAAGCCGGTCTATGGCCCGTGTTTTTTTTCGATGCCTCAGTGGCCCATGCACAGGTCCGTTCAAGGGGATTAAATAGCCGGTCTATGGCCCCTGGGTTTTACAAACTTTTTTTCCCAAGCCGGTCTATGGCCCGTGTTTTTTTTCGATGCCTCTGGTCCATGCACATGTCCGTTCAAGGGGATTAAATAGCCGGTTTATGGCCCCTGGGTTTCACAAACTTTTTTTTCCCAAGCCGGTCTATGGCCCGTGTTTTTTTTCGATGCCTCAGTGGTCCATGCACAGGTCCGTTCAAGGGGATTAAATAGCCGTTCTATGGCCCCAGGGTTTTCTCAAATTTTCTTTCATAGCCGGTCTATAGCCCCTGGGTTTTACGAACTTTTTTTTCCCAAGCCAGTCTATGGCCCCTGGGTTTTACAAACTTTTTTTTCCCAAACCGGTCTATGGCCCGTGTTTTTTTTCGATGCCTCAGTGGTCCATGCACATGTCCGTTCAAGGGGATTAAATAGCCGGTCTATGGCCCCTGGGTTTTACGAACTTTTTTTCCCAAGCCGGTTTATGGCCCGTGTTTTTTTTCGATGCCTCAGTGGTCCATGCACAGGTCCGTTCAAGGGGATTAAATAGCCGTTCTATGGCCCCAGGGTTTTCTCAAATTTTCTTTCATAGCCGGTCTATGGCCCCTGGGTTTTACGAACTTTTTTTTCCCAAGCCGGTCTATGGCCCCTGGGTTTTACGAACTTTTTTTCCCAAGCCGGTCTATGGCGTGTATGTTAAATAAACCAAATTTTTCACTTTTGACAATTGAGCACGGGTGCAGGGGGGGGGGTTGTGTAAAAGCCTGGTTTGTGCCTCGTAGAGGCTATGGGATCCAATAAGATCGTCCTTCCTTTCCTCCCTATAATCTAGATGTAGCAGGTGCTCAATTGTCAAAAGTGAAAAATTGGGTTTGTCTTCCGAATGCACCATATCGGTAAATTTTTTAATAATCTTTTAAAAATAGTAAATGCCACTATTTTTGCAAAATTATTACGAGATCTATTATTCTAATAAGGGTTTGATAAAATACAGTAGACTACCTATTGGTTTTACCTGTAATAAGGTTTGATACAGATGATTATCCGTTCAAGGGGATAAAATAGCCGTTCTATGGCCCCAGGGTTTTCTCAAATTTTCTTTCATAGCCGGTCTATAGCCCCTGGGTTTTACAAACTTTTTTTTCCCAAGCTGGTCTATGGCCCCTGGGTTTTACGAACTTTTTTTTCCCAAGCCGGTCTATGACATGTATGTTAAATAAACCAAATTTTTCACTTTTGACAATTGAGCACCTGCTACATCCAGATTCTAGGGAGGAAAGGAATATAATATAATATCTAATATATCTATCTGTGTGAAATAGATTAAATCCATTTATTTGATATTCGGCTAATAGTTCTGTATTTTCTACATTCATCCATGTTTTGGTAAGTGCAATAATATGTATTGTTTCATTGCAGATTAGAGATTCTAGATAGTTCTAGATTTCCGAAGTACTGAAACGCGCGCCGTACAGGCTTGGTGGATCTAGGTGCAAGGTAAAATTATTTACATTTACTTGTTTTTATATATATATATATATATATATATATATATATATATATATATATATATATATATATATATATATATATATATATATATATGTGTGTATATGTATTTGTATGTATATAAATTTGTGTGTAAGTCACGGAAATTAACTTGAGGAAACTGGCAACCAAAAACCAGTAGGCCGTCGACTGTATTTTATCAAACCCTTATTAGAATAATAGATCTTGCAAAAATTTACCGATATGGTGCATTCGGAGTCAAACCAAATTTTTTCACTTTTGACAATTGAGCACCTGCTACATCCAGATTCTAGGGAGGAAAGGAAGGACGATCTTACTGGATCCCATAGCCTCTCCGAGGCACAAACCAGGCTTGTACACAACCCTCCCCCTGCACCCGAGCTATGTCAACAGGTCGTTCTTTCTCTTCGCCCTTACATCATCACACACAGAGATCACAATAACGTGATGCATCAAATGAACAAATCCACAAGGGCCGTGACGAGGATTTGAACCTGCATCTGGGAGCATCCCAGACACTGCCTAAATCGACTGAGCTACAACAGGGTAAAAGGATCCAGGAAGTTCAGTAGAAGTTTGGTTTCAACCCTTTTACCCTGTCATAGCTCAGTCGATTAAGGCAGTGTCTGGGATGCTCCCAGACACAGGTTTGAATCCTCATCACGGCCCTTGTGGATTTGTTCATTTGATGCATCACGTTATTGTGATCTGTGTGTGATGATGTAAGGGCGAAGAGGGAGAACGGCCTGTTGACATAGCTCGGGTGCAGGGGGGAGGGGGGTTGTTTAAAAGCCTGGTTTGTGCCTCGGAGAGGCTATGGGATCCAGTAAGTTCAGTAGAACTTCGGTTTCAACCCTTTTACCCTGTTGTAGGTCAGTCGATTAAGGCAGTGTCTGGGATGCTCCCAGACGCAGGTTCGAATCCTCGTCACGGCCCTTGTGGATTTGTTCATTTGATGCATCACGTTATTGTGATCTGTGTGTGTAATTCTTCACCTGCTACAGCAACAGGAATGTGTGTGTATGTATTTGTGTTGTTGAATATGACCGAAAGTGTAAGATTAATGATTCTAACACAAATCGTCTGAATATTTGTTTTTCTTCACTGTCGAGAGTAGTTAAAAAAATTTACTCGAGTTTATTATTTTCACACTTTATTTATGGTCCTTAAGTCCCTCTCCTTACTGCTGCTGCTGTTTCTCGCATCTTTGCATCGCTTGTATGTTTGGGGGTTTGGCCTCTTGCTATATATTGATTCCATTTGTGTGTGTTTGGGTCTCAGGCCCTCTCGCAATTTCTGTTGAACAAACCCCTTTTCCTAGTTCTGCATCTCTCCTTTGGTACAAATTTTGTTGTGCTTTTATCATATATTTCACAAAACTTGACATACATTTCATTTACTTCATGTCCTATCAGCAAGTGTTTGTCAAATTCTTTAAGGAAAGTTTATCATCCTGATTGCAGATCTCTAGCGCTATTATGTCAACTTCTTGTGGATTCGCAATCATTATTTAATTTACCTTTAGGTGTTCTTTCACCAGCACAGCAACACAGTACCTCTCCCAACCAGTTTAAGATAAAAACTAAGTACTAACTAATTAACTCAATGTAACCTACCTTACCCCCAAAATGTCAACCCATGTCTTCTATTTTAAACAATGCTGTTTTGTTGACCAAATTGTATTTTTGTTTTTTTCTGCAATGTTCCCCCCCCCCCCACCACTCTACCACCACATTGAGTTTAGTAGCTCTGTGCACGTCAGGTGCTGTTTAATATACAGACCTACTCCTCCATTTGACCTAGTTTCTCTATCACATCTATATCACTTTGTGCTTTAGGCCTGGTTGAGCTTGGTCCACCAGGCTGTTGTTTGGAGTGGCCCGCAGATCCACATACAGTCTGCATATGATATACAGTCTGTTGATCAATTGAACTACAGTAGTTAGTTTTTATCATCCGAATGCACCAATATGTGTTCATTCTTCCCAGATGAAGGAACTAGGTAATATTCATCATCTGAATGCACCATCTGAAGCTTTTCCACACTCATGATACACGAGAGGTTTAAAAAACTTTTAAAACTTTTAAAACTTTTTGACCTATGTATTTAAAAGCAATTCTAAAGTTAAAAAGTGTAGCATAGGCCCCTCGCAGAATGTTCTTAATATGATCCTCAGGTTATAGTTTTCTATCTAAAACCACCCCTAGATCTCTTTCTTGATCAGAATTCTTTATAGATCTCTGTGGCTCGATCATAGAAACTGAGTAAATTCGTTACACTGGACCTTCCAGATTGAATACCATGCTGACAGTCTGATATATCATTCAGTACGTCTGCATCTGAAATTGAGCAATACCGGATTTATTATTTGGTTTTAGAAATTTTATACTTATAATCTTAACTTATTTCAGAGACCACGAGTAATCTGGGCTTCGAACTCAACAGAAAAGCCTTCCGTAGACCTGCTTCTTTGCTACATAATAGACAAAATTTAGTAAGTATTGATTTATTATGTGTTTGTTTATTTATTAATTTTTTCTTTATATACAAGAAGGTACATTGGGGGAAAGTACAATGACTTGAAGTTATACATTCTTGTAAAGCAACTAGCACTCATAGCGTTTCGGGCAGATCTAAGTATAGACCAAGGAACTTACCATCTTTTTTATTTCTGATGTTAACATTGTGTAACTGTAGATGAATTGCATTTGTTGATTTGCTCCCAAGTAAGATGTTGTAGGTCCTTTCTATGTTTAGTGTGAGTTTGTTGGTTGACATTAATAAGTGGATTTTTTTTTTAATTTATTGTTTACATCATTATTTAATATGAGTGGGTTGGAGTCTGAGTAGATGAGGTTAGTGTCATCATTATCTCATATCTCAGTGATTTTGTCGTAATGGTCAAGTAGCTGTACTGTACAAGTAGAGGACATGAGAGATAGCTGTAAGAGGTATTTCAATATCTTCCTGCTCTAAATCCATGTTGGCCTGGATTGTGGAGGTCATTGGTCTCTATAAAACTAGTAATCTGACTCCTGATCACTCTCAAATAATTTTATTATGTGGGATGTTAGTGCAACTGGTCTATAATTCTTTGCCAATGCTTGTGTTGTGTTGTGTTGTTTTGGTAGTGATGTGCAATGTGTTGTTTTGGTAGTGATTCGTCCAGTTCTGGTAGTAGTGCGGTTGTTGTGTGGTGTAGTACTTGTGTGCTTGTTAATGACTTGTATTCCAGTCTTGTGGGTATCTCCTTTCCCCTACGGGCCAACTGCTTTGTTCTTACCTAGCATTTTGCTTTGTTTGGGTATGAATGTTTGTGTGCCGTATATTTTGCAAAATTTGCCATATATCTCATTATTTACTCCTCTGCCTAGCAGCAAGTCTGTCTAATTATACTCATTAACTGTTTTTCAAAGTTCCCCATAGTGTCCTTTATTGAAATCGAGTTCATGAACCGTTTCAATGTTCTTATTTTCTTCTAGATTATATCTTAAAGTATATTTAAATGTTATTGTTATTAAATGTTATTGTGACATTGCATTGCAATTGAGCTATGTTATTTACCATACCGTTCATTTCGTGAGTATAAGTATAGATGCCACACTTGTGACAGGTAAAACCATGCCTTTTTTGAAAAACAGCACCGTCTGTTGCACGTAAGAGCAACCCACACTATATTATGTTGTGATATTATTTCAATATTTCCGATTGCATTGATAATTTGAATTTTCATAGATTTCAATTTATTTTCATTTCGATTTAATAATTTTGTGTGACATTGCATTGAAATTGAGCTGTGTTGTTTACCATACTGTTCATTTCATGAGTATAGTTTATTTTTTTATTTTTTTCATTTCATTTTTTTAGCTGTTTTTATTTTTCAGTGATGGGAATATCAGATCATTTGATGTTCCCAATTTTCTGATGGAAGCATCAGACCATTATAGAATGCATCGGATGAGGTAGTTTGGAATGGTGGGGAGGACGAGAGGGGGGGATGGTGGGGAAGACGAGGGGACAGAGGAGAGGGTAATGGTGGGGAGGACGAGGGGACTGGGGAGTTGGGGATGGTGGGTGTCATGTTCACAGAAAATGGTACCATCCGTTTTCTATGTGCGGCGGCTGGGACGCCAGAGAGAGACAGAAGGTAAACAAGAGCGTACAGGACGCCCGCCAAGCTTGGTAGCTACTAGTCATGTAATCATATTAAGTATTAAAGTCAGTAACCAAGTCATGACTTTACATCAACCCTACAACCAAGACTTCCTCAGTAACACACAAACACCACATTGGCGACGAGGATGAACTGTGAACGCAGGTATTTGTTCAGTTTCAAACACAAGGGAGAAGCATGCTGCCTGGAGGAGGAAGAGAAGCTGTGAGCGCCATACCCGATGCTGTATGCTAACCGATGCTGTGTGCTAACCAATGCTGTGTGCTAAACGATGCTGTGTGCTAAACGATGCTGTGTGCTAACCGATGCTGTGTGCTACCCAAGCTGTGCTGAAGAAACTGTACTGAGGAATCTGCCGACGTTGTGTACGAAACGACGCTTTGGTGTGTA
The DNA here is from genome assembly GCF_040958095.1 of Procambarus clarkii. Classification (NCBI taxonomy): domain Eukaryota; kingdom Metazoa; phylum Arthropoda; class Malacostraca; order Decapoda; family Cambaridae; genus Procambarus; species Procambarus clarkii. The sequence continues at coordinate 1,363,588 of NC_091180.1, read as the reverse complement.
CAAAACCTGATGTTTTGGTTACGAAACGACGCTTCGTGCTACAAAATTCATCACACTGAACTGACTGCTGTACCAACTGCTGTGCCAACTGCTGCACCAACAGCTGTACCAACTGCTGTACCAACTGCTGTGAGTAGGAACAACACATGTGCACAAGGGCTAGGTAAGAAGTCAGTTGCTGCTATATTGTGCACTGTTGTGAACTTTTGCATTAAAATGCTTGTGTGCTTTGCAAAATTAAAGTAATTACAGTGAATTCTTGACTAACATATTCAGTGCAGTAAGTGTTTAATATTCTGAGGAACATTTAAGTGATAAGTTACATTTATTTAGTAAAAATGGCAAATATACCTCAGTTTCCTGCATTTGATCCTGACTGTGACCAGACAAACCTGTCACAGAGGTGGGTCAAATGGCTTAAAAAGTTTGAAAATTTGTTGATAGTTTCTGACATCAAAAGTGCTGAAAGAAAGCGTGCCTTTCTACTTCATTATGCAGGTGATAGAGTTTGTGACATCTTTGACACACTGAAAGACACTGGTGGTGCCAAAGATTATGACACTGCCAAAGCCAAACTAACAGAGCATTTCAAACCAAGGCAAAATACTGCAATGGAAATTATGCATTTCAGGAGAGCAAAACAACTCTCTAATGAAACTGTGGATCAATACCACACACGTCTGCAGGGTTTAGCAGCCCATTGTGAGTTTGCTGATGTTGACAAAGAAATCAAAGAGCAAATAATTGAAACATGCACATCTACACGTCTCCGTCGAAGAGCTCTAGAACTTGTTGGTGATGAAAGTTCTCTTACCAAGATACTGGATATTGCTCGTCGAATGGAAGATGCTGCACGTGATGCTCGTGTCATGGAGTGCAGTGCCAATAACGGTTCTGCCACTGTTACTAACAGTGATGAGGTACGTAAGGTTCAGGGAAGACATCGTAATCAAAGAAGATATCATGCCAAACCTAACAGTAATTTGAGCCGAGAACCACGTCACAACTGGGGTCAAGGAACAAGGCTCAAGCAGTCACAACGACCCACATCAGAGGGTGTCAACAATAAATGTTACAATTGTGGAGGAGACTACCCACACCAAGATAATGTTTGTCCTGCTCAAGGTAAGAAGTGCTATGAGTGTGGAAAACTAGGTCATTTTGGTGCTAGGTGTCGTTCTGCACTTACGAAACCACAGTCAATGAATAAAAGCACTGTACGAGGATCAGGTCATAGGGGTCGAGGTGGTAAACACAATATTGCACCTCATATCCAGAATGTTAATAATATACAAGACAACATTTCATTACAACCAGCCTCAGATGACAGTGAATGTGATTATACTTATGGAGTACAAGCAATCACAGAATGGAATGATCTTCCAAACAACCCAGAGACATGTGTATACATTGCTGGTATTTGTCTCAAAGTTCTCATTGACACTGGATCAAACATTGACACCATGGCTGAGTGCCACTATGAAAAATTTAGAAAACAGTTCCCAAAGCTAGAAAAATACAATGGTAAAGCCACTGCCTATGCTTCGAAGTTAGCCTTGCCAGTGATTGGAACTTTCACTGCAGAGATTAGGTCAAAGAATGCAATGCTCATTACTACATTCCATGTTGTTAGGAATGCAAAGGAGTCTTTACTCAGTTACAAGACTTCAACCAAATTGGGGCTACTTCAGCTTTCTAATGCTGTAGCAGTGGAATCTGCAAACAATGTTGATGGTATTGTTGCTAAATTTTCTGATCGATTTAAATCCATAGGTTGTTATACTGATAGCAAAGTACATCTGCATATCAACCCAGATGTAATTCCAGTTGCCCAACCACATCGCCGACAACCATTCCATACTCGCAAGAAAGTCGATGCTGAACTGGATAGGCTGATGGAACTAGATATCATTGAACCAGTAACAGGCCCAACACCATGGGTAAGCCCAATTGTCACTCCACCAAAGCCGAAGAATCCAGATGAGATACGCATTTGTGTGGACATGCGTGTTCCCAACAAGGCAATAATGCGTGAACGCCATCCTACACCGACTGTAGATGATATGATCTACCGCTTGAATGGTGCAACTGTATTCAGCAAGTTAGATTTAAACAAGGGCTATCATCAGCTTGAACTTGATGAGGAGAGTCGATTCATCACAACGTTTACGACACATCGAGGTCTGTATAGGTACAAGCGCCTGAGTTTTGGTATTAACAGTGCTGCCGAGGTATTCCAGCACACCATCAGCCAGGTATTGCAAGATATACCTAATGCTGACAACATGTCTGATGACATCATTGTTTATGGCCGTACCCAAGCTGAACACGACAAAGCTCTTCGTGCAACATTGCAACGCTTACGAGAAAAGAATTTGACGCTAAGCCGAGCAAAGTGTGAGTTCAATCAACATAAAATTGAATTCTTTGGACATGTACTTAGTGACAAAGGTCTGTCTCCAGATCCTAAGAAAGTTGCAGATATCAAGAATGCTGCACCTCCTTCAACGTCCACTGAAGTACATAGTTTTCTGGGAATGGCAAACTACTGTTCTCGCTTCATTCCAGGTTTTGCTACCATTACGAAGCCTCTACGTGAGCTCCTGAAGAAAAACGCATCATGGTACTGGAGCGATATCGAGCAAAATGCATTTGATGCTGTGAAAGATGCACTAGTAGAGAATGCGACTGCTGCATACTTTGATCCATCAATGGACACTGAATTAACGGTGGATGCTAGTCCTGTTGGTTTAGGTGCTGTTTTAGCCCAACACAAACCTGGTCAACCAGATTCCCGAGTAGTAATTGCCTACGCCAGCCGTTCTCTCACAGATGTTGAGCAACGATACAGTCAGACAGAGAAGGAAGCTCTTGCTCTTGTATGGGGCTGTGAACACTTCAATGTGTATCTGCTTGGTGCACCCTTCACCACGATAGTCACTGACCACAAACCGTTGGAGACCATCTTCAATAATCCAAAGTCCAAACCACCAGCTCGCATTGAGAGATGGGCTCTTCGTCTGCAACCATACAACTTTACGGTGAAATACAAGCCGGGTGCAGGCAATCCCGCTGATTACATCAGTCGACATCCTGCAAACAGTTTCACCATCACCAAGCATCAGCAAGTTGCCGAGGAATATGTACACTCTGTAACCTGTGATGCAGTCCCTAAGGCTCTTACTCTTGATGAAATCCGTACTGCAACCCTAGAGGACCCAACTCTGCAAGCAACAGTGGATGCATTGACTAAGAAAAAGTTTCCACGCATCCCACCCTCAGGAGTTGACCAAGATGCATTCAAAGCACTTGAACGCATCCAGACAGAATTAAGTGTTACGCAACAACGCGACACTGTGCTGCGAGGTACTCGTATCGTGATTCCAGCTGTTCTCCAGCAACGTGCTCTGAAGCTTGCACATCAAGGACACCAAGGTCTTGTTAGGACGAAACAGCTGCTACGAGAAAAGGTGTGGTTTCCTGGCATTGATCGTCAAGCAAAGGATATGCATGATGCCTGTGTCCCTTGCCAAGCTGCAGTGGATACTTCAAGACCAACACCTCTACAACCTTCACCACTACCTGCTGCACCATGGACGGAAGTATCGATGGACTTCTGTGGACCACTACCAACTGGAGAGTACTTGATGGTAGTCATTGATGATCACTCACGTTATCCAGAAGTAGAAATCATCACTTCCACATCTGCAAAGGCTGTCATCCCGAAACTCGACAAGATCTTTTCAAACTTTGGCATTCCTGAAGTTGTCAAGACAGACAATGGACCGCCATTCAATGGACAAGACTTCGTCAACTTTTCTGAGCATATTGGATTCAAACACCGCCGTGTGATGCCACTACATCCTCAAGCAAATGGAGAAGTTGAGAGATTCATGCAACCTCTCATGAAAGCGGTACGCTGTGCTCATGCCGAAGGACGATCCTGGAAACAAGCTATGTATGCTTTTCTCAGGAACTACCGTGCAACACCACATGGAACACTGGGCAAGTCGCCTGGCGAACTTTTATTTGGACGTCCTATGAGAATCGCACTACCCGTCATG